>NC_090247.1:27969358-28009358 GCF_037325665.1 Littorina saxatilis
TTCTAAAACAGAGGTACATTCGCTGACGCAACGAAAGAAGATCTGACAAAATTGAGGTATTAATGTACGATGTCTAGAATGGAGAGTTCTAAAACAGAGTACATTCGCTGACGCCACGAAAGAAGATCTGACAACAATTGAGGTATTAATGTAACGATGTCTTAGAATGGAGAGTTCTAAAACAGAGGTACATTCCTGACGCCACGAAGAGAAGATCTGACAAAATTGAGGTATTAATGTAACGATGTTTTAAAATGGAGAGTTCTAAAACAGAGGTACATTCGCTGACGCCACGAAGAGAAGATCTGACAAAATTGAGGTATTAATGTAACGATGTTTTAAAATGGAGAGTTCTAAAACAGAGGTACATTCGCTGACGCAACGAAGAGAAGATCTGACAAAATTGAGGTATTAATGTAACGATGTCTTAGAATGGAGAGTTCTAAAACAGAGGTACATTCGCTGACGCCACGAAGAGAAGATCTGACAAAATTGAGGTATTAATGTAACGATGTCTTAAAACGGAAGATCCAAAAACAGAGATACATTCACTGACGCAATGAAAAGAACACCTTTTTTTTTTAGACCTGTCTTTATCTAGACTGAGGGAGTGTTTGAATAGAGAATCCCAAAAGCAGAGGTTTAGGGCCTACATTCACTAACCCAATGACAAAAGGTTTGAGAAGATCAGACCTGTCTTAATGCAGAAGGAGTCTTAAATAAAACAGAGGTGTCAACGTAGTTTGTTGCTTTACGTCAAAGGCTGTTTTCCAGTGTCCAACCCTACCCTGCCCCCTCCTGGCATCCAACAGTGGCAGTTTATCCAGGTCTGAAAGGATCTGTCTACAGTTTGTTGCCCTTCGCGCGAGGGTGTGTCCAACAACATTTTGTAAAAGCATCTGGGATGTGTGCAGGTATACTTGCCAAATCTTTGACAGATGAAATTCTCTCTTTTCTCTTGGTGTACATATTCTTCACAAAACAGTATTAAGTAACCGAATATCTGTCCACGGTTGTGCTTGGAGTAAGAGCATCGATCCACTCAGACATATACCAAAAATCTACAGCCAGACTCATTTCTGTGCAGAGTTTTGTTTGTTTGTTTGTTTGCTTAACGCCCAGTCCACCACGAAGGGTGATATCAGGGCGGTGCTGCTTTGACACACAAGACAGAAGTCGCAGCACAGGCTTCATGTCTCACCAGTCACATTATTCTGACACCGGACCAACCAGTCCTAGCACTAACCCCATAATGCCAGACGCCAGGCGGAGCAGCCATTAGATTGCCAATTTTAAAGTCTTAGGTATGACCCGGCCGGGGTTCGAACCCACGACCTCCCGCTCACTGGGCGGACGCCTTACCACTAGGCCACCGTGTTGCGGTTCTGTGCAGAGTGAGACGTTATTGCTAAATTGATTTTGTAAATGTCAATCTGCAAAATTAATTCAGTAAGAAAAAATAGCAAACACTAGAAGCAGCCCGGCTGTTGATTGTTGGTGTGTGTCCAGGAGGAAGGATGTTGGCTTGTTGCTGGTGTTCCATGTCCCTTCATGCCATTTGACCGATTCAAGTGAGTTTTTTTCCCTGTCTCGGTTTACAATGTGGTCTCTGCGTTTAAAACTATTTGCACTTATAGGTCTATTACGATAAAGTATAGCAGGATTCTAAACAACTAATATCTTTACACACTTGTTACTTCAGATCTTGTTACAAAAAAATCTCGATATCCTTTCAAAATTAATCAAACATCTTGTCGGGCCCCGGCGGACCTTTTTAATACCATGTCAAAAGCGCGGCCTGGAGATCTATAGTTATGTACATCGCTTTCACCAGAAGGAAGGTAACTTTAATATTGTACCATAGAGTAGAAAAGCTGCCGCTTAGTGCCAAGGCGACTCTGAATAATAAACAGGTTGTCAGCCTGTAGAATCTACCACAGTAGCGTACACAGTTGTATACAGTTGGTGGGATGCTTCACTGATTTGAGTGTGTAGCCGCTTCTCGCAAGAGGTATGGGTAAAATGTCATAACAATCGCGCTATAAAGGTCATTCTTATCCCCCTTGTGTCGACTGATCTACAATCATCCTAACCTCCCGTTTGCTTCCCTTTACTTTGGTTTTTCTGACTCCCTGTGAGATCTTTCTCTCTACCCCAGATACTAGTGCCCCCCCCCCCCCCCCCCCTACACACACACACACAACAAACAAATCAATCTTAAACGGTTGAAAAGATATATGTTTCAACTGCATTATCGTTTGCTCAGTTTTGTGCTTTTGTGCTGTTGTGGTCTCTCTCTCTCTCTCTCTCTCTCTCTCTCTCTCTCTCTCTCTCTCTCTCTCTCTCTCTCTCTCTCTCCTCTCTCTCTCTCTCTCTCTCTTTCTCTCCTCTCTCTTCTCTCTCTCTCTCTCTCTCTCTCTCTCTCTCTCTCTTACACACACACACTGGCTTTACGCAAACCAGACATACTAAATCAATCGACGATTCAATTCAGCTCCATGGCTATTATTGTAAGGCAACAGGTGGCTCAGAACTTCAGGAGACAAACTGGGGATTATACAGGTGAGAAAGGGAGGATCATGACGCCAATGAAACAGGTGTCTTGGCACGGGGGGACGACAGGTAAAATAATGCTGGGTGCTTGATGGAGGTTTATAGCGTAATGGGAAGTCATCATCGTGGTAATTTGTGTCAGTTTACGTTAGTGTTGTTTTGAGGGTATGCGACGCAGCATCTTCTTTTGCACAAATCATCAGAATAGTTTCGACTCTTTGTCTGCTCGCCTGTTCGTATACCCGGATAGGATTGACTCAGATGCCGATTGTCTCTGTCTGTCTGCCTGCCTGTCTGTCTGTCTGTCTGTGTGCACACACACACACACACAAACACACACACACACACACACACACGCACACACCCATACACAACCAATAAAAACTTCCCCCCTCCTTCCCGGCCTCCCCCACCCCTCCGCAACACACAGACGTAGACTGACCTTTCCACGCCAAACCCCCAAACATCCAGCCTCACGCTGAATGTTCCATATCGCCTTAGTCACTCGAAAAATACCGCACCTTGTCTTTCAATTAAAAGGGTAAGAAAAACCACCCTCTCTTCTAGCCCAGAACTTGTACTCAAGCCAAGGGAAACGCCAAAATGAGCCTTTGTTTGCCTTCCGGGGAGAGAGAGGGAAAACAAAGATGTTTTGGTTTCCAGCAAGAGTCTGAAAGTGGTGAAGGAATCACTGAGGTGTGTGTGTGGGGGGTGGGGTAGGAGGGTTATTGGAGGAGGTGAGAAGGAGATATGACCTGCAAATAATTCGTTTTTGCAAGGTCATACCTCTTTCTCAGTAAACCTTTCGTCGATATTGAATTCAGTGTTCGGGTAACGAGCGCCCATGTTTGGGAGGACCATGTCAACAACAACACTATTTTTAAACAACGGAGAGTGCAAAACCGCCAGATTCGCTTTAATAGTATTACCGAGTTTAATGACTGTTTTGAGCATGAGAAGCGACTACTTGACTACAACTATATTGGATTGGATTGGATTGGATAAGATTTACAGTCCAGTGAGGTTACCCTCATGGAAATTCGGGCTGCTTTCTCCCCGGGGAAAGCGAGCTGCCATGCATACGGCGCTACCCATATTTTTTTTTCCTGCATGCGTGTATTCATGTTTCCTGAGACTTAATGCCGTGTGAGACGGAATTTTTTTATTTTATTCCAAGTCCCACGGGTATTTGATGGACATTTTTTATCTATGCCTATACAATTTTGCCAGGAAAGACCCTTTTGTCAATCGTGGGATCTTAACGTGCACACCCCAATATAGTGTACACGAAGGGACCTCGGTTTTTTTGTCTCATCCGAAAGACTAGCACTTGAACCCACCACCTAGGTTATAAACTGAGATGTAGGAGCATTCCTTCACATCATGTTTACCACCGCGATCAATAACACGAGAAAAGAGTATCCTTCAACCTATAAACAAGGCAAGGCAAGGCAAACTTATTCAAAGAAACCCCAAGGGGGTACATGAAAAAACACAAATACAAGAACAAGAAAGAAATGCAGGCAGTTCCACCAATACATACATATAAACTCATTCCGATGAAAATTTAAACAAATTAAAAATTAAAAACAAATTACAATATGGATTTCAAGTCTCCAAAATAGGAATTCCCGGGTTATGGCTAAATTCATGCCGAAAACTAACAGCATGACTGCATCCTGAGCAGAATTGCTATTGTTTCTTGAATTGATTTCGTAAAAGATACATAATTATGTCAATAAGCTACAATTCAGCAAATGCGAACTCAGCCAAGTATTTCCACTCTGCACGATATGCCACGCTGTTTATTTTTGGTGTGTGTCCGAGTGAAAACTTGAAAAAACTCTTATTCCGTACATGTGAGAGACTGCGGCGGTGAACATGTTTCTGTACGTGGGGAGGACGGTACAGTCGATCCTGTCTATCACGACCAGCAAAGAGCCCGACCAAAAGTGGCCGTTGTAGGAGGGTCATGTCACTATTGAAAGGGGAATTAGATCAATTCTGAATTGTGCATATACTGCACGGTATTGTCCACAAGGGGAAAATGTGTTGCTGTACGTTTATTGTTACGTTATTTTGTTAGAATGTATTTGATGTTGAATTAGTATGGTTTTATTTATAGTTAATATGTAAAGCGCGGAGAGCATAGTTTAGGCTGTGGTTCGCGCTATACAAGCTCTCATTATTATTATTATTATTATTATTATTATTATTATTATTATTATTATTATTATTATTATTATTATTATTTAAGTTATTGAGACATCCCAGTGCACTAAGGGATTTATAGAGCAAATCGAGAAAATTCATTATTGAACGAAGCGCATAGCGCTGAGTTCAATAATTATTTTCGAGATTTGCTCTATAAATCCCTTAGTGCACTGGGATTGTTTCAATAACGATATTGTCAGTACCGCCATAGAAAAAAGAAGATTCCAAACGCACATTTTGCTACGCGCATTTGAATAGGCATAACTGTGTGGTCAGGTCGTGTACAGTAAGATCTACTTTTGTGTGGGCCGATGTCTCAAGTGTGTCGTGCTTTCGTCTCACGCATTTTGATTTCTGTTGGTAAATTCCAGTGTAGCGTTAAGCTGAACAGTGATGATCTTTCAGAGATACCTCATTTGAACTCGGAGAAAGGACTGTGCTTTTCATTATTTGCAATTCGAAACCTTCAGTCGAGCTTCGATGGATTGACTGTGCGGAGTGACTCCCCTTGAATTGACTACCCCACGAAGGACTCGACGGTTCGCACATTTTCAAAATAAATGTGGCATATTTCTCGTGTTGTATCGTCACTCATCGGGGAGTCTGATACTAAATATGAACGGTAAGAATGCTCTGAACCCTACACGTATTATATCCCCATCGTTTTTTCGTTCACATTTGCCCAACATGTTAATTTGCTGAGCGGGGTTTATGTCGTCTGCTAGGCAAGAACAATCGAACAACTGCAGTCTGCACTGTCACTGAGTCTGCACGAATGAGCCAGGTAGGCTGGTAATAAGTCTTATAATTATATGGTAAGAACGTTCTGAACCCTACACGTTTTCGATTACGATTGTTCTTGCCTTGAAATAATAATTCGGAAACCATTCATTTACTGAACTGATGCAGTCGTATTCAGAGTCGATCGAATCAGTCTTCCAAATGCTGTGTACGTTATCGGAATAACACTTGTGTTTTCTGTTAGCCGCTGGGAATTGTATGCTAACTCATCATTTGGAAATGTGGATGATAAGCTACATGCCACTAACACGGCATATAAGAAGAATCTATGCAAGTCGGCGAAAATGAGATGAAACTGACACAGCGGCTTCATCACTGGCACTGGCACAGGCACATGCAATCTGTCAGAAAAAAACCACTTCTGCTTTAATTGAGAAGCAGGGAATTTATGGTCATTTGGTATTGTGGAGAATATAAGCTACATGTCATTAATTAATTCTGAGGATGAGAGTACAGTCTCGCTTTGGCAAAGGGCGTAAGAATACGCTCTGTGGAAAAGTTAGCGCACTCCAAGAGTGCGCTAACAGATTTAAGCGCATCGCCATTAGCCAATCAACTGGTTCACATCAGTCATGTGACACCAGTACTTACTGACAATTATCCCAGCGAAGCTGGAGGTATCCCGTGAACGCTATACTGTAATCGATTTGAGAAATGTGCACACCGAATAATACATGATAAAGAAGGATTCGTTGTGCCCGGCTACGTGCTACAGTTGGAGATGGAAGTTCACCAAAAATGGGGACCATACTAACAAAAATACGGTGGGTAAAATAGGCGCCCCCATTTTTTCAGCAAACGCCACCCCAGGCCGCTTTGGACGGGTAGAAATTCCGTAGTTTCCAAGTCTATGGATAAAGCTCGCGTAAGAAGAATACGTCACGGTCGAAAGTCTTTGACGTCAATTAATGCATCATGACGTCATGCCTCCCTGTAGTCTTTCTCTCTCGCGCAGTGTGTGTGTTTGTGTTCATTTTGTGCACATGTGTTAGTGTTACTGTGTGTGTGTGTGTGTGTGTGTGTGTGTGTGTGTGTGTGTGTGTGTGTGTGTGTGTGTGTGTGTGTGTGTGTGTGTGTGTGTGTGTGTGCGCGCACGCGTGCATGAGTCTGTACTCGTATGTGTGTGGTGTGTGTGTATTTGTGTGTGTGTGTGTGTGTGTGTGTGTGTGTGTGTGTGTGTGTGTGTGCGTGCGCACGCGTGCATGAGTCTGTACTCGTGTGTGTGTAAGTGTGTGTGTGGGCATAAGTGTATGTGTGTGCGTGTATGTGTGTTTGTTTGTAAAGGTGTGCATGTCCGTCTGTCCATATGTGCGTATGGGTGTGTGTTTTGTGTGTATGAAGTTTTTTGTTAGAGAGTGAGTGAGTGCGTGTGAGTGAGTGTGTGTGTGTGTGTGTGTGTGTGTGACTTGGTGTGTGTGTGTGTGTGTGTGTGTGTGTGTTTGAGAGAGAGAGAGAGTGTGTGTGTGTGTGTGTGTGAATGTGTGTGTGCATGAGTTTGTGTGTATGTTTGTGTGTGTATGAGTGTGTATATGTGTTTGTTTGTAAAGGTGTGTGTGTCCGACTGTCTATGTGCGTATTTGTTTGTTTGTTTGCTCAACGCCCAGCCGACCACGAAGGGCCATATCAGGGCGGTGCTGCTTTGACATATAACGTGCGCCACACACAAGACAGAAGTCGCAGCACAGGCTTCATGTCTCACCCAGTCACATTATTCTGACACCGGACCAACCAGTCCTAGCACTAACCCCATAATGCCAGACGCCAGGCGGAGCAGCCACAAGATTGCCAATTTTAAAGTCTTAGGTATGACCCAGCCGGGGTTCGAACCCACGACCTCCCGATCACGGTGCGGACGCCTTACCACAAGGCCAACCGTGCCGGTCTATGTGCGTATAAGTGTGTGTTATGTGTGTATGAGATTTGTGTCAGTCAATGTGTGTGTGTGTGTGTGTGTGTGTGTGTGTGTGTGCGTGCGTATGTACAGTGTGTGTGTGTGTGTGGGTGTTTGTTTGTTTGTTTGCTTAACTCCCAGCCGACCAAGAAGGGCCATATCAGGGCGGTGCTGCTTTGACATATAACGTGCGCCACACACAAGACAGAAGTCGCAGCACAGGCTTCATGTCTCACCCAGTCACATTATTCTGACACCGGACCATGCAACCGGAGTGTGTGTGTGTGTGAATGTGTGTGTGCATGAGTTTGTGTGTATGTTTGTGTGTGTATGAGTGTGTATATGTGTTTGTTTGTAAAGGTGTGTGTGTCCGTCTGTCTATGTGCGTATTTGTTTGTTTGTTTCCATAATTATCAGGGCGGTGCTGCTTTGAGATATAACGTGCGCCACACAAAAGGCAGAAGTCGCAGCACAGGCTTCATGTCTCACCCAGTCACATTATTCTGACACCGGACCAACCAGTCCTAGCATGCACTAACCCCATAATGCCAGCCGCCAGGCGGAGCACCCACTAGATTGCCAATTTTAAAGTCAAACAAACAAACCCGGCCTGGGTTCTAACCCACGACCTCCCGATCACGGGGCGGACGCCTTACCACTAGGCCAACCGTGTATGTGCGTATGTGTGTGTGTATTGTGTGTATGAGATTTGTGTGAGTCAATGTGTGTGTGTGTGTGTCTGTGTGTCTGTGGGTGTGTGCGTGCGTACATGCGTGCGTATGTACATGTGTGTGTGTGTGTGTGTGTTTGTGTGGGTGTGTGTCTGTTTGTATAAGAGATAAAGAGAGAGAGAAAGAGAGAGAGAGAGAGAGAGAGAGAGAGTGGGTGGGTTGGTTTGTGTTTGTGCGTGTGCGTAAGTGTATGTGTGTGTATATGTGTTTGTTTGTAAAGGTGTGTATGTCCGTCTGTCTATATGTGCGTATGGGGGTGTGTTTTGTGTGTACAGTGAAGTGTGTGTGAGAGAGTGAGTGAGTGCGTGTGAGTGAGTGTGTACGTGTGTAACTTGGGTGTGTGTGTGTGTGCGTGTGTGTGTGTGTGTTCGTGTGTGTGTGTGTTTGAGAGAGAGAGAGAGAGAGAGAGAGAGAGAGAGAGACAGAGAGAGAGAGAGAGAGAGAGAGAGAGAGAGAGAGAGAGAGGTTTGTCTTTCGCTGGGGTATGCAGTGCCTTGGCGTTGCACATCTACTTAATTATTATTATCCCAGCGAAGCTGGAGGTATCCCGTGAACGCTATACTGTAATCGATTTGAGAAATGTGCACACCGAATAATACACGATAAAGAAGGATTCGTTGTGCCCGGCTACGTGCTACAGTTGGAGATGGAAGTTCACCAAAAATGAGGACCATACTAACAAAAATACGGTGGGTAAAATAGGCGCCCCCATTTTTTCAGCAAACGCCACCCCAGGCCGCTTTGGACGGGTAGAAATTCCGTAGTTTCCAAGTCTAATGGATAAAGCACGCGTAAGAAGAATACGTCACGGTCGAAAGTCTTTGACGTCAATTAATGCATCATGACGTCATGCCTCCCTGTAGTCTTTCTCTCTCGCGCAGTGTGTGTGTTTGTGTTCATTTTGTGCACATATGTTAGTGTTACTGTGTGTGTGTGTGTGTGTGTGTGTGTGTGTGTGTGTGTGTGTGTGTGTGTGTGTGTGCGCGTGCATGAGTCTGTACTCGTGTGTGTGTAAGTGTGTGTGTGGGCATAAGTGTATGTGTGCGCGTGTATGTGTGTTTGTTTGTAAAGGTGTGCATGTCCGTCTGTCCATATGTGCGTATGGGTGTGTGTTTTGTGTGTATGAAGTTTTTTGTTAGAGAGTGAGTGAGTGCGTGTGAGTGAGTGTGTGTGTGTGTGTGTGACTTGGGGTGTGTGTGTGTGTATGTATGTGTGTGTGTTTGAGAGAGAGAGAGAGTGTGTGTGTGTGTGTGTGTGAGTGTGTGTGTGCATGAGTTTGTGTGTATGTTTGTGTGTGTATGAGTGTGTATATGTGTTTGTTTGTAAAGGTGTGTGTGTCCGACTGTCTATGTGCGTATTTGTTAGTTTGTTTGCTCAACGCCCAGCCGACCACGAAGGGCCATATCAGGGCGGTGCTGCTTTGACATATAACGTGCGCCACACACAAGACAGAAGTCGCAGCACAGGCTTCATGTCTCACCCAGTCACATTATTCTGACACCGGACCAACCAGTCCTAGCACTAACCCCATAATGCCAGACGCCAGGCGGAGCAGCCACTAGATTGCCAATTTTAAAGTCTTAGGTATGACCCGGCCGGGGTTCGAACCCACGACCTCCCGATCACGGGGCGGACGCCTTACCACTAGGCCAACCGTGCCGGTCTATGTGCGTATAAGTGTGTGTTATGTGTGTATGAGATTTGTGTCAGTCAATGTGTGTGTGTGTGTGTGTGTGTGTGCGCGTGCGTATGTACAGTGTGTGTGTGTGTGTGTGTGTGTGTGTGTGGGGGTGTTTGTTTGTTTGTTTGCTTAACGCCCAGCCGACCACGAAGGGCCATATCAGGGCGGTGCTGCTTTGACATATAACGTGCGCCACGCACAAGACAGAAGTCGCAGCACAGGCTTCATGTCTCACCCAGTCACATTATTCTGACACCGGACCAACCGGAGTGTGTGTGTGTGTGTGAATGTGTGTGTGCATGAGTTTGTGTGTATGTTTGTGTGTGTATGAGTGTGTATATGTGTTTGTTTGTAAAGGTGTGTGTGTCCGTCTGTCTATGTGCGTATTTGTTTGTTTGTTTCCATAATTATCAGGGCGGTGCTGCTTTGAGATATAACGTGCGCCACACAAAAGGCAGAAGTCGCAGCACAGGCTTCATGTCTCTCCCAGTCACATTATTCTGACACCGGACCAACCAGTCCTAGCATGCACTAACCCCATAATACCAGTCGCCAGGCGGAGCAGCCACTAGATTGCCAATTTTAAAGTCTTAGGTATGACTCGGCCTGGGTTCTAACCCACGACCTCCCGATCACGGGGCGGACTCCTTACCACTAGGCCAACCGAGTATGTGCGTATGAGTGTGTGTATTGTGTGTATGAGATTTGTGAGTCAATGTGTGTGTGTGTGTGTGTGTGTGTGTGTGTCTGTGGGTGTGTGCGTGCGTACATGCGTGCGTATGTGTGTGTGTGTGTGTGTGTGTGTTTGTGTGGGTGTGTGTCTGTTTGTATAAGAGATAAAGAGAGAGAGAAAGAGAGAGAGAGAGAGAGAGAGAGAGAGAGAGAGAGAGAGAGAGAGAGAGAGAGAGAGAGTGGGTGGGTTGGTTTGTGTTTGTGCGTGTGCGTAAGTGTATGTGTGTGTGTATGTGTGTTTGTTTGTAAAGGTGTGTATGTCCGTCTGTCTATATGTGCGTATGGGGGGGTGTTTTGTGTGTACAGTGAAGTGTGTGTGAGAGAGTGAGTGAGTGCGTGTGAGTGAGTGTGTATGTGTGTACGTGTGTAACTTGGGTGTGTGTGTGTGTGTGTGTGTGTGTGTGTGTGTGTGTGTGTTTGAGAGAGAGAGAGAGAGAGACAGAGACAGAGAGAGAGAGAGAGAGAGAGAGAGAGAGAGAGAGAGAGAGAGAGAGAGAGAGAGAGAGAGACGGAGAGAGAGAGAGAGGTTTGTCTTTCGCTGGGGAATGCAGTGCCTTGGCGTTGCACATCTACTTAATTATTATTATTATCATTATTATTATTATTATTATTATTATCATAGGCGAGAAACAATCTTCGGGCGTCCTTAGGGGTTGTCGTAATGCGCAGGTGGTCGCAATCGAGATGTGGTCGCCCGGGCATGTTTCTATTATCCTTTCGTAATATATGGCTATTTTTTAATGGGGGGGGGGGGGGCAGATTTCAAATAAACTGAACAGACTATCAGGTCATTTCTCTGAGGTTACAAACACACAATCACAAAGACGACTATGACAAAAATAAATATATCCAACTTACCTTACCGATTCGAGACTCAACTTGACGCCGTTCCTCCCACCTAGGTAAATAAGAAACATCAACAGGCTACTGAGTTCATCCCATTTTCAAGCTTGGCAAAAGTTCGTCAACATAATAAGAAGAAGCACTCACAACGTCCCAATCTCGCTCAACTTCGACCAACAACAGAACCCTTTTTCCACCAATGTTCACGAGAGAAAAAAAGGGTTCAACCGAAAAAACAATACTGAAGACAAAGTAAACGATACACCTCATTCAAAAGCAAGTTCAAGTATACGGCACGGAACATGTTCATAGCAGCCTCAAAAGCAGTTCTGTTTGGTTCTCATCAATCACGTTAAAAGACACTCTCCTTCCCGTGTACACAATCATGTTCAACGTCATAGATCTGCCCAGGTGTTAACATTAGGCCAAACAAAAATATATGTTGGTTTAAGGTAACCCGACCGACCCTATTTGTTTCCCACTGACCCTAACACTTTTTTTCCATTTCTCAAAAAAAATAAAACACTTTGGGCACATTTTGCGAATCATACCGAGACTAAGGGAAGTAACCTCCTTTAAAATCGACTAAATTTAAATAAAAAATTAAATTAAAATTAAAAAAAAGCCGACCTATCGACCCTATCTTTTTTGGTCACGTTACTCTAAACCAACGTATATTTTGGTTTGGCCTTAGATAAGAGAATCTTCTAATTTGGACACATTCCAAAATTCTACAGCCTGGTTGTGTTTAAGTGACAACCATGTAAAGTTGCTAAATCTATTCAGCAGAAACAAACTCCACACAGGAATTAAGACTCCAAGGCTGTCGATTTTGGAATTTTGACCAAAAAATCAAGAATGGTTAGTTTACGGAACGCTTACGTAGGCCTATAGACGACACAAAACATTCACGAGTACGTCGATCTAATGATCTGCGTAGTGGAAAGGCATACACGCATGACACAAATTAGCTTAGTAGACTTTGAATTCGACTCCTACGTCAAGATGGCGAGAGTCGAAAAAATGACAAAAAGGATTTAATTTTAATCGGTTTTGTTGATTTTGGGTCTGTGTCGAAGTTGAAGAATACTCTAGTCCCACGAAAACGCAAAAACAGAAGTGGTGGTGTACATTATCACTTCCACGAGAAGAAATGCACCTTTCAATACTTTTTTTTTCTCACAACGTGGCTGTATAAAACGGCAGCACGTACTCCCACAAGAACTACTGACTAACGGTAACGTTCAAGAACAGTGTACTAGCGGATTAATTCTTTTCGACAACAGGCAGCCATGTACTTATCTCCCTTGAATATGGAAATACAGTTCACGGAATGTATCCGATTTCAACGTCAAATCAATCTTTTTCACCACGATTTTACCTCAATTTTAACCCATTGCTGTGGTTCTATGCTTTTGCGAAGTTTAAAACGTTGAAAAAATGTCCATGAATTTTGGACGATATTTTAAATGTTACCATAACTTTTTTATTACCATTCCAAAAAAGCAAAATGACCATACTTCGAAACTTTCAGTAATCGCACAATCTTCTTGGTCTTCGGCTTGCGAACCTGTTAGATTTCCGCAAAAATTCGAGCCATCATTCAAATTGTTTTCAGTCAGGCACAGAAAGCGAAACTGACTTGTACTCCACGGGAAAAACAACTGAAGGAAAAGTCCAAGTTGCGAAATTCCACATCATCCACTACCATCACCAGAAGAGCAAAATGAAAGGAACACTTTGCTGCCTCTTGAAGAGACGTTCCTCACGTAAACTGCGGTCACAACTCGTGAGCAATCTCTCCATCTGGAAATCTCCCAAGCGCCGTCAAATTCCAGCATCGAATCAGCTAGATTCCAACGATCAAACACATTCCCTCCACATATCAGCTGGAGTTTAACTCGTAATTCACGAAAATACAACAACAGCAGCAGCAACAGCAGAAAACCGAAACATCATCCACCCCCTGTCGTCTGCTCTTCCGAAACAACAAGATCTCGTTCCGTCCTGCACGTTAGTTTCAGGCGAGAAAAGTCTTGGTTAACGCCATCTCGGAAGTTACGACCTATTTGTCCTTGATTGGATCTCAGAGGTTGGTATCTCTATCACCCCGTATGTTAAGAAACTATACTGCCCATTAGCGAATTCCACAGTCTTTCCTTTTCTTCAGTTCTTCCTCTTCTACCTATATTCTTCTTCCCTATTCTCGTCTTCTGTACCTCCTGGCACCCGTAAAACATCCGAGGAAATATCAGGCTTGACATTGGCCATGATGGGGGCAAAGGCCCACACTGTCTGCAAGCTAATTATCTCCCCGTGTTTATTGGTAGATCCCAGCGAGTGTTTATCAAAGCTACTGTTTACCTACGAAGACCTACCTACTAACGAACAAAGGGGATTTAGACCGCCCAGGTTTTGTTGAGGAACAACTGGGAATTTATGCAGCATGCAGTGACGAACCTACAAAAGAAGATTTCAGAAGATATGGCAAAACTAAATAATTATAGTAATAAGTCAAAATACTTTTTAATAGCGGCTTTATGGATCGTTAGATAGCTAGAACCACCCTTTGAAAAACTAAGCCACAAACACGTGGTCTTCCGTATACGTTTGGCCCGTCTTACTGCCTTGTTGATATTTAACTAAGGATAGACTGAATCTACAGTTAAACTCGTCTTTATTCTGGAAACCCAAATCTTTCTTTATTTGGTGTTTAACGTCGTTTTCAACCGTTCAAGGTTATATCGCGACGGGGAAAGGGGGGAGATGGGATAGAGCCACTTGTTAATTGTTTCTTGTTCACAAAAGCACTAATCAAAAAATTGCTCCAGGGGCTTGCAACGTAGTACAATATATTACCTTACTGGGAGAATGCAAGTTTCCAGTACAAAGGACTTAACATTTCTTACATACTGCTTGACTAAAATCTTAACAAACATTGACTATATTCTATACAAGAAACACTTAACAAGGGTAAAAGGAGAAACAGAATCCGTTAGTCGCCTCTTACGACATGCTGGGGAGCATCGGGTAAATTCTTCCCCCTAACCCGCGGGGGGGGGGGGGGGGGGGGGGGGGTGGAAACCCAAATACAAGAAACTGGGTTTTTTAAATGAAAGAATGAATTGAATATCAAAAACAAAGAAATCAAGAAGTACGTAAATAAAAAGATGGTGTCCGAGGGGTGAAATATTTAAGGGTTATTTTAATGTTAGCTCAAAGGGATTTACCCCGGTGTAACACGAAATTTTTACTCCACAAAAAACTCTCGCGCAAACAAATGTCGCGCTACCCTCCCTCCACCCCTTCCACCACCACAACTAACAGGGGACAGGGGAGTGAAAGTTGCTTACACCTGGCGTGGGTAGTAAAGTGTTCGTGTTAAGGTGGAATAATTTATTCGTTATTTATTCGTCAGGGGAGTAACATCTTCGACCGAAATGTTGACTCGGAACACACCATTGGAAGTAATTTTCTCGTGTTATGGGGGTGTAGTGTTTTCGTGAAGGGAGTAACATTTTCGTACGAAATTTTTACGCATTGTTTCAATCGCAGCTACACTTACCATTAGCAAACTTCATACCTCTGCATAATTATAAACCAATGTATACCCCTCAAGATATTTTGATTATAGGGTTGAAATACTAACACCACACACCAGCAAATAATAAACATTGTCACAAAACGAAATGTTCTAAACCTTACGCTTTTTGTAAAAACATTACGAACTGAGACTCGAATCACTAGATAGTCGGACTTCTTCATACACTCCTTGTTAACGTCAACAGTAATTTGTTAATTATCACGCTGATGGATCATGTTTGACAGAAACACAGCATGTTTGCCTTGACTAAGCTTCAGTGAACACTAGAAAAACCTGAAACGACAAAGTACAGGTTCATGAGAACACCAGTGGATGTAGAAGTTTTTTGCTCGTGAGTTAAGTGCGCAGTGCCAAATACTTAAGGATGCCTTAACTTCTTCGAAGTTTTTAACGGAAATAGAGAAACTGGGTGTAGGGAAAGAAATGCGCAAGACTTTTTGTCAATATTTCTGGTTCATTCCAGACACAACTGAGTGCTGTTTGTTTTGGGAGCAGCTTGGCTTACTGCCTGGTGTGTAAATTAAAGATCCTATGAGTGAAAAACAACTTAAATTGCATTTGTCTTGCACTGTTCAAAACAAGCGACACACATGCACTCACTCAAAAATTACGCGTGCACGCATGCATCGACGTGCACCTATACCTGCACGATGGGCGCTCGCGCGCATACATGCACGCACGTACGCACTTCAAGTACTCACGCACGCGCACACACACACACACACACACACACACATACGCACGCACGCACGCACACACTGTGACGCGCAAGCACACGCACGCTAGCACGCACACACTGTGACGCGCACGCACGCGCTCGCACACACAAACACAAACGCACGCACGCATGCGCGCACACACGCATACACATACTTACAAACACAAGCCAAGCAATCGCAAGCATATCTCTCCCATCTCTCTCTCCCCCCATCTCTCTCTCTCTCTCTCTCCCCCATCTCTCTCTCTCTCTCCCCCACCTCTCTCTCTCTCCCTCTCTCTCTCTCTCTCTCTCTCTCTCTCTCTCTCTCTCTCTCTCTTCTCTCCCCCCATCTCTCTCTCCCAAGAATTCAGAATTTCTAAACCATCAAATCTTTGTCTAATAGTTACGCCGTTTGTAGTTTGCTCGTGAAGAAACACATCATCAAGTGTCAGCAAATTGATATAGTGATTAGGATGGCATGTTGGAGAAGTCACATTCGTTGTGTTGTAATTGAGATAAACCTGCGGTTGTAAACTCGAAACTGCTCCGAAACATTGTTTTATGTAGGTTGTACATTTAATTGTTCTGTTATGTATATGTATGTAGGTTGTACATTTAATTGTTCTATTCTGTATATGTTCTTTTGTAAAGGGCCTAGAGCCATAGGTTAGGCACTTAAAAATTTCCAGTTATTACACCCCCGGTATAGGGGTGTGTATAGGTTTCGGTCGATGTGTTTGTTTGTGTGTTTGTGTGTTTGTGTGTTTGTGTTCGCATATAGATCTCTTCTTCTTCTTCTTGGCGTTCGCAGAGGTTACACAATCAGTCCAGCACTGGTGATAAATGTTGTCGTTTTCTCCAACTCCTGTCGACTGCCGTATAGTTTGGTCTGCAAGGGAGTTGGTGACGGCCACACTTCTTTTCGTTCCTCATCTAGTAAGGGACATCGCTGTAAGATGTGTTCCGCTGTTTGGTCCTCTTGACCGCAGGCACAGGTTGGTGATGGCGCCAGCTTGAACTTTCGGTTCATGTGAGCATTGAGCCTGTTGTGGCCAGTACGCAGCCTGATGAGGTTGACTTGCTGCTCTCTGGACATTGTGTGGTAGTCATCTCTGTTTGTCCTTGGCCTCATCAATGCCTTGATGATTGTCTTCTGCTCACTAAAGCTGACACTGTTTTCAGGTTGGTCTTCCACGGCTCCTTCTTTTGCCAGCTCATCTGCCCTTTCATTTCCTGGTATCCCACAGTGTGCTGGTATCCACTGGAGGACAACTCTTCTGGTTTGTCTGACCATCTGTAATGCTTTGGCCAGCTGTGGGAGTTTGTCGTTCTCTAGGGCCTGAAGGACTGAAAGGGCGTCCGAGAGGAAGACAACTTGGTAGCAAGGGTCTGTGGAGTCCTGAACGAAGGAGGCGGCCTGCATGAGAGCTTCTGCTTCTGCTTTATAGTTTGTGCAGTGTTTGCCAGTGGCAACGCTGGATGTAGCTGTATGTCCCCCACGGAACTGGATGAGAATGCCTGCACCTCCATTGAGCACGGCGTTAGTTGCTGATCCATCGGTGTATACATGGATCCACGCCTCTTTTGGGTACTGTTCGTCGATCAGGGCTAAGGTGAGTGCCTGTCGAGCTGTGTCATTCTGATCTTCTCCTGAGGTAACATGTGGAACACTGGTGCAGATCTGGATGCCTGGTTTCTCTGTTGCCTTGGGGGTTTCCTCTTCTTCTTGAGTCAGAGGTAGAGTGTTCTGTGGAAGGACTTCCCTGTACTGTCGAGAAAGTCTCTTGCTCTCGTGTACAAAACTGCTCCGTTTAAGCCGGTTCTTGGTGAGGTTGCTCAGTCTGTGCTTCATGGGGTGGTCGGGTAGGCACTTGAGCTTCTCGGCCTGTACCATAGTCTTGGCTTCTCTTCTCTGACAGAGGGGTTGGATGGTGGTAAGCTTCTCCATTTCCTTGATGGGCGTGGATTTCATTGCACCGGTGATGAGTCGGAGGGCCTGGTTTTGCACACGGTCAAGGCTCTGCAGGTTTGTCTTGGCTGAGGTTGACCACGCTGTGGAGCCGTACTCGAGGTGGGGTCTGATTGTTCCCTGGTATACTGTCTTCAGTATCTTCTCGTTCGCTCCCCAGGTGGTACCTGCCAGCTTCCTGAGTATGGCTAGCTTGCGCCGGGCCTTCGTCTCTGCCTGTGCAATGTGTGGTTTCCAGGTCTGCCGTCTATCAAAGGTGACACCAAGGTACGTTGCTTCTTCATCCTCTCTCAGAGGAGTTCCACCAAGCCTAATGGTTCCGGCTTTCTGCTTTGGCGACAGTGTGAATAGGGTGGTGGAGGATTTCTCCTTGTTGATGGAGACGCACCAATCTTCTGCCCATGCGTTCAGCCTATCTGCCGCTTGCTGCATTCTGTAGGTGGCAGTACTTGCGTGCTCCTCCTTGCACCAGATCACAAGGTCGTCTGCGTAGAGAGCAGCTTTGATCCCCTTGGGCATCTCAGACACCAGATCGTCGATGAAGAGAAGGAAGAGTGTGGGGGAGAGGACTCCGCCCTGAGGGACGCCATGACGAAGGAGGAACTTCTTGCTTTTGGTCTGGTCGACGTTAACTCTTGCCCTGCGGTTATAGAGGTAAGAGCGAATCCACTGGTACATGTTGCTGGACACGCCTTTCCTCAGCAGTTTTACAAGGAGTCCATCTTTCCAGACCTTGTCAAAGGCCTTCTGAAGATCTATCCAGGTGACGAAGACCAGCTTCTGTTCCTGAAAGGCATCTTCAACTTCTTGCGCCAGGTAAGTGACCTGATCTTCAGTGCTGCGGAACTGTCGGAATCCAGCTTGTTCAGGGGCGAGGAGGTTCCTGGATTCCAGGTACCACCTGAGGCGCTCGTTCACAATTCTCTCCAGGGTCTTCACAACACAGCTGGTGAGGCTGATTGGGCGATAGCTGGTGGCCTTCTTTGGATCCTTCCCTTTTTTTAAGATGGGGATCATGATCGCTTCTCGCCAGAGTTGTGGTAGCGATCCTTCTTGCCAGCTGCTGTTGAAGACCTCGAGTAGCTTGTTCTCTGCTGCACTACCAAGGTGGGTTAGCATCTCGTTGGTGATGCCGTCTGGGCCAGGGGACTTCTTCGCCTTTGACTTTTTCAGAGCTGAGTGCAGCTCGTGGAGTGTGAGTGGTTGACTCATGGCGTCCACTGTCGACTGTCTGGCAGGTCTCTCTCTTTTCTCTCTTCTTGCTTCTCTCTGTTTCTCGGGGCTAACATGGAGGTTGCTCTCAGCTGCATAGCTTTCAGCAAATTGGTTGGCAGCATGCTTTCCAGTTAGCACCTTCCCGTTCTCTTCTAATGTGATCTTTCCTCTGCTGGTGTTCTCATCATTCAACTGCTTGGTGAGCCTCCAGAGCTTTCTGCCATCCTTCTCAAGGTTCAGAGAGCTTGTTTTCTCTTGCCAGCTTCTCCGTCTTGCCTGTAGCTTCTTTTTGAGAAATTTGGCTTTGGCTTCCTGGAGGCGGATGTTGTTGTTTTGTGACGGGTTGACTTCTGCTTCCCTTCTGGCGTCTGCCAGATCATCATCCAGTTCCTGCAATTCATTGCTCCAGTAGGGCTTATAGTCTCTCCTGGCACCCCTGGGAATGGACTCACGCGCTGCTCTGAGGATGCTCATGTTGAAGTCCTTCGCCACCATGTTGATGTCTCGACCCTCGACTCTGATGTCTTTGGTGAGTTCGCTGGTGCGGTGTCTAAAGAGGAACCAGTTCGCTCTTTTGTAGTTCCACCGTGGGAAGGAAGCTTCAGTGCAGGACTCCATGCCCAGGGTCAAAAAGACTGGCCGATGGTCACTTCCACCTAGCTGTTCTCCGACCTCTCTGCTGGTTAGCTGGTGCATGTCTTCCGTGCAGAAGGCTAGGTCAGGAGTTGATGTAGTGTGCCATCTTCTGGAGTAGAATGTAGGGCAGTCAAAGGGACTGTTCAAAAGGATGAGACCTTTGTCGTCCTGCCAGTTCTCCACCTCTTCTCCTCTCCGATCCAGGTGGTCATATCCCCAACTCTGTGAATGACTGTTGAAGTCACCCACCACGATGAAGTTGGAGGCCTTTGCGGGGATCGTGTCAAGGGCGAGGTGTCTATCATTGGGGCAGTAGAAGTTGACAAGATGGAATTCTGATGTCTTCGTCTGGATTCGAATCACCTGATATTCGGAGTCCTCCATGTGCGTTTCTATCAAACAGGCATTGATGTTGTTCCTGATGAGGGTCAGGATTCCTCCTTTGCTTCGGTCTGTTCTGTCGGACCTAAGGCATTGGTAGCCTCTCACTTTGAAGGACTTTTGGGGTGTCAGGTGCGTCTCCTGAATACAGCAGATGTTGATGTTCTTCTCATGCAGGATATGCTCCAACTCTGTCTTCTTGTTCAGGATACTTTCTGCGTTCCAGTGCATGACCTGAAAAGGTCGCTGCTGACTGGGTTTCTTCCTGGTTGTGGTGGTGCCAGTCACTTTCCTCCCGCGTCCCCTGGCGTGACAAGACGGACGGGAGGGACCTCCAGTAGTTGGGGCTGGGTCCCTTTGAGGCATGGGACCCGACGCTGCTCCACCCTGGGGGGTCCTCAATGGGCGAGCGCCATTTCCATCTGTGCTGGTTGATTGTGTCATCATTTGCGTAAGTGCGTGTACCCATGGTTTGTTAGAATGCGCCGTGCGGCCCGGGTCCTCCGTCTTCAGCATTCGGGGTTTTCTGTCGGGGTTACCTCACCCTTAGCTCATGGCCCGTACGTCCTACCCTGAGAGCACAGGGGGGAGGATTTTCCGGGATCCCACCCGGAGCCAGTTTGGTCCGCGGCCGCAAGCGGCTGATCTCCATATCTGAAGACCGTTCCCCTATCCGCCACCCGGGGACGCGCTGGGTTGGGGGTGGTCGCCCCACTGAAAATCCCACACTGGGTTAAGAAAGATCAGCCTGTCCCAGGCATATAGATCTCAAGAATGAACGGACCGATCGTCACCAAACTTGGTGAACAGGTTCTATACATTCCTGAGACGGTCCTTACAAAAATTGGGACCAGTCAAACACACGGTTATGGAGTTATTGGTGGATTAAGATTCTACAAGGACTTATAGAGAAACATATTCATGGTCAAAGGGAAATAACCTTCTCAGTTGGTGGCAGTGAGAATGGGTGCAGTGAGAATGGTTATTTCCCTTTGACCAACGGGGGTGTTTTTCCTACCTCGAAGGAATTTCTTGTTTATAACGTAAATAGGAGAACGGCTCCCTTAAAGCCTGATATCAATTGGGCGAAGTCGACTCAGCGAAGTCTACTTCACGAAGCTTGCTGCACGAAGCTTTGGCACTGGATTTTCGGAAGGAGATCATCGTGAAGTCAACTTCGGGCTGAATTAAGGAAAGTTTTCAGCCAAACTCTCCTGTGTCAGAGTCCTGATTCCATTCATCGTCATTTTATTTGTCAGTGCTGGCAAGAACCACACACCTAGCAAACCCAAGAACATGGGAGTTATAATAGAACGAAGCAAAAACAAAGACAGAGAACATGATGAATTTACAGTCTGAAAGATGACCCAAACACAGCGTTTAACATTTGAATAAGTGGACGTTCAACCGCTGATTTTCAGACATTTCTGATGTGTGGAGACATCATTTCAACCTCCAACCCGATCTGTTTTGATCCCGGGACGATTTGAGAACGTTGAGGGAGGGGGGTTATTATTGTATGCTTTGTTGTACCGTTCTTGCATTGGCTTGCATCGTCAGTACACAAGGTGCTCTGAGCACAATAGTGCCTTGAAATTACTCGAGGTAACCAAAAGGCCGATATAGTTAGCAAGTTGGTTTAAACAAGATTTTAAACAAGATTTTATTCCGGAAATACAGGGTGGCAATTATAATGCGATATAAACGTTTGCGACCACACAACAGGCTAAGCTTATACTAAGTGTGGTAATAAATATTTAAATATATATAAGTTAGCAAATTCTGTGTCTTACACTCATATGTGCACCACCCAAAATCACCCACCTGGTTTATCAACCTAGATATTCTTTTGAAAAGCAGTAATTCATTGGCAGACATTTTATCACTGGAACCTCATTTTCTGACATCCCACCACCTGTAAACTGCGCAGGGAGTTTATTCATAACAAGGGAGATAAGTGATGGGTCCCTTATCGTTTTCATGGCAGAAGAGCGCAGCGTCTGATGTAATAACTTACTCGTCTCTTTCCTCGTTGTCATGGATACAAGACAACATTTGATCAAAGAAAGTATTGTCTGGTTTATTTGGACACACCCATGAATTTGTGCGAAGTTATTTCTCAATACCCTTGATAAGATTCACGAGCATATGAGTTCTCGATTCCTGAATGGCTACACATAGTGCACGAAGAAAATAACATAAAGTCTCTGATTTACAAACGTTGAGCTTCTTTCTTTTATGTGATGGTGGTTTTTGGCTCACGTAAGTGTAGCCTATGCGATGGTAAACTTTGTCTGTCTGTGCGTGCGTGCGTATGTATGTATGTGTGTATGTCTGTGGTAGAAACTTTAACATTTTTGGCTAAACACCGAAATACTCATTTCACGTGGTTAATTTTCAAGCACCATCTTCAAATTATTGAAGCAATGATCAACATTGTGTCGGCATGTGTGTAGTTAAAGCGTGTATCCAAAGAAAACGGGTGGTGGGGGGTTTTGAAGGGGTACAAGCAGTTGACTGATTTGTGTCGTGTTTGGCATGTAGACGGCAGGTCAGGTGTCAAAATCAGGTCAGGGGTCGCGCGAAGGATTGTGGTCCAGTTCTCACCTCGCCGATTCGCCGGGGAAGACGATTTCATGTTGTTCGGTTTCTAAGCTCCAGAAAAGTAAATAAAGAAGATACCAAAGGGAGATTTCCTACAATTTGATCTGCACAGCGTGTTTCCAATGTCCACGCGAGGAAGAGCTGTCGAAAGCGCGGCAGTCAGTGTCGATCTTGCAGCCGTATCCCGGTAAGTTCAGAGACAGATCTAGTGTCTCCCACTCTGATAACGTGTCACCTACTGTTAATCCGTTTTGTTTTAATTTCTTTTTATTTCAGCAGACACGGATGTCAAACACAGTGCTAGGCAGTCACCTCTAGTGAAATGAGTTGATCTAAAGTGCCTGTAATGTTTGGATGTCTTTGCTCGTGGTTCGATTTATGTGAATTTCAAGACTTGCAGTAGAGTCTCAAGTTAAGTTTACTCTGCCCGAAAAAAACTGTCCATTTACTTGAACATGCAGATATAAGGAAACGGAATGAATCTGTTCTCAAAGTCAAAATGATCACGATTTTTTCCTCAGATTCAAAACATGCACTGTCATGGTTTTGTCTGTACAATTTAGTAAGTCTTAAGTACTTTGCAACAACTTCCTTGAACGTGAAAGACAGTTTTTGAATGCTAGATCTGTATCGCGTTTCATTCCAGACTCGATCCTCTCTTTGATTGTAGATCTACTGTTTGCTGTTTACGCACTATCATATGATTCGCTATGTAACGTTTGGTAAGCTTACCTTGCCACAGCTTTCTTGTCTTTGTTGGCATTTCTGGCTGTGTTGACCGTCAGAATTATTTTAAGAACCAGGCTGCTGCAGTCGACATGTTTCGCATATTGTAGGGTTACCATGCTGCATAGGTAAAGTGGCTTGTATAACCTGACTATTCTGTTTCAAAACACTGTTTATATTTGTGTAGGTTGTAGTCATCATAACTAATCGCATTTTGCCATTTGTTTCAGAAAGGAGGTTAACCTACAACAAGATCGACGCTATGTCAGATATATGCCTCAGCCACATGAAGACTTCCGAATTTAGATCTACTCGGCATGGTGACAAGTCTTGATGAAAAGTATAGGACTGAGGACAGCAGTGGAAAAAGTGCCCACATGGCAGGTACCTAACCTATTACCCTAGTCATTTTATCTGTTTGCCTTCTTTTGAAAATTATACATGGAGTTGATATGATGCGTTAGTTTTAACTGTGTGTGTGTGTGTGCGTGTGTGTGTGTGTGTGTGTGTGTGTGTGTGTGTGTGTGTGTTTGTGTGTGTGTGTGTTAAGGAGTGAGTGAGTTTGTGTTATGTTACTGTTTGTTGATTTCTTACGGGAGCCTTGAAGGCTTCGCCTCTTGTTTTTTATCATTTATGCAAACGCAACAAATCTAATTTTATAGCTTTTCCACGAAACTGGGCAATCGGTAACATTTTCTCTATCCCTGCCAATCCAAAAGCAATAAGTAGTCCATTGTTTATTGGGCTTCACAAGGAGAAAAACAAAACAAAAACATACACTTCACTTCCAAAATGCCACATTAATGTTGATTATGCCCACTGAAGATCACGGTAATATTTTATTACCAGAAGATGCGATTCCAGCCAGCGGTATCACATTACATGGTAATCAAATCTGAGGCAGGTGCAAGCAGATGATATTTAACCTTTGTCGGCTTCTCTCACGCCATCGTGAATGAACTTCACATCACAGGGGCAAACAGGTTTACTAAATTACCGTGCACTTGATTAATTTCCTGCAAGTCAGCTGACGTAAATCAACCGAACAGATGCACCCAGTTTATCTTTATTGCATAAACGTGTTAGAACTCTTCCCAGTTATCTTCATTTCGTGAACGTAAGAGATTCCCCGGTCCAGAAGACGGAGTATAACTGCGTACATGTCAGGGAATAAATGGCCATACCCGAAAAAGCCCACTCAAGCAACAATAACAACGACAAAAGCGAGAGAGAGAGAGAGAGACAGAGACAGACAGACAGACAGACAGACAGAGACAGAGAGATACAGACAGACAGACAGAGAGACAGAGAGAGAGAGAGACGGTGAGAGAGACAGACAGACAGAGAGAGAGACACACAGAGACAGAGAGAGAGAGAGACGGTGAGAGAGACAGACAGACAGACAGACAGACACAGAGAGAGACACACAGAGACAGACAGAGACAGACAGACGGAGAGAGAGATAGTGCACGTGGGAGTTACAGCCTTGGAGCAAAAAGCAGACTGTCTCAGATATTTTGTGGGAGTAAAATAAGTAAAAAGCTGCACGTCTTCTGTGCCATCTTTACGCAAAAGGGATCAAATCAAATCTCTGGTGAGAATGTTCAAAGGTCTCGTAAATGTAAAGTATGTATCTTTGACCCAGACTTTTTGTGGGGTTAAGACAGTCTGTGGGTGTTTATCTGCTTGCAAAAAGAGTTATGGTTTTATTTACAAGAGATAGAGGAAACAAATGACAGGTAATAGGCTGAAATTTATTGGACGAATACACACCACCATATCTACGAAGTGATATGCCGTCTGTAAGTCGTTCTCGTATGAGTTCATGTTCGCAAACAAACAAACAACAAGTCGCGTAAGGCGAAATTACTACATTTAGTCAAGCTGTGGAACTCACAGAATGAAACTGAACGCACTGCATTTTTTCACAATGACCGTAGTTCGCCGCTTGTGCAAAACGGAGTGAAACTGACGAGCCTGTTCAGCGCGGTGGTGGTTTCGCTGTGCTGCATAGCACGCTTTTCGGTACCTCTCTTCGTTTTAACTTTCTGAGCGTGTTTTCAATCCAAACATATCATATCTATATGTTTTTGGAATCAAGAACCGACAAGGAATAAGATAAAATTGTTTTTAAATCGATTTCGGAAATTTAATTTTGATCATTAATCTTTATATTTTTAATTTTTAGAGATTGTCTTTAATCCAAATATAACATATTTATATGTCACACGCTTTCCTTCTTTGCCACTACTAAAGCAAACGTGTGCAAGATTGTATGTTACACGCTTTGGAGCATGTGCAAGAACGGATTCAAACTCGAAATCGTCCCTCCAAAAGCCCCAAAATGCACACACGACTTTTATTTCTCCTGCTGTTGTCGTGTCTTCTCTTTACAAATTCTTCAACGCTGAGAATACTGAAAACGGCATCCCAGACTACAGTACTGTTTCCATACGCGAGTTTAGCTTCCCTTGGAAAGTGGCTCGCTCAGGAGGCCTGTTAGTCTGAAACTAGAAGTCCAGACAGAGTTAGATGACAAAGACCCCGGAAAGAACAAACATTTCGCGGATGCAGACACAGAAAGACGTCATGAAGAATGGAATGCTTCAAAAGATACAGACTGTGACGATGACTGTGACGTCATTCACATATACCGAGACGTCATTCATTGTTGTTCGTTCACTTTCGTCAAAAAGTAGATCTCTCCACAATGGCTGCTCCTGTGTTTAGGTTTATCAAGCGTGAGTATGCAAAACGTGTTTGTTCTCTCCTCTGTTGAAGTTGTGAGACATAATCGCCATTACGAGCTAGTCGTGTGACAGAGAGTGTTCTTGCACACTCGACTGCTGCTGTTTCACTCCGGCTAAAGCCGTCGTGAAACATCTACAGTCTCGTGTGCAAGAAAACTCTCTGTCACACGACTAGCTCGTAATAGCGGGTAATGTCACACGCTTTCCTTCTTTGCCACTACTAAAGCAAACGTGTGCAAGATTGTACGTTACACGCTTTGGAGCATGTGCAAGAACGGATTCAAACTCGAAATCGTCCCCCCAAAAACCCCAAAATGCACACACGACTTTTATTTCTCCTGCTGTTATCGTTTCTTCTCTTTACAAATTCTTCAACGCTCAGAATACTGAAAACGGCATCCCAGACGATAGTACTGTTTCCATACGCGAATTTAGCTGCCCTTGGAAAGTGGCTCGCTCAGGAGGCCTGTAACAGTTATTATCCTACATACGTGAGAGAGACACCCGTGAGATAATAATCGTTCAAATCACACGTGTGTATATCATGTAAATGAGGTCATGTCAAGCAAGTCTGGCAGGGACCTGTTTTTCCACTGCTTATAATGCCAAAGTCACCGAGACAAACGTCATTATAGAAACAAAAATTGCGCTCGCTAATTACCCTCAATGAATCTTTAGAACTGACACGTCACGCCACACTTTCAGAGTGACGTTTCTTTGCTTTGACGTAATAGATTGCACGAGGCTTTAGAAGAGATCGAGGTTCCAAAACAAGCGTCTTCAATTTAGGTGCCTCGTCTGCAAGACATTTTCAGTAAAATACACGTAAGTACAGTATGTAGGATAAACAGAATACTACATGGCTTGCTGTGTCGTACCAGATTTTCACTCGTTGCTTTTTCAAATAGTGAACAGCTCGCTTTCGCTCGCAGTTCAATATTTTAAAAAACAACTCGTGTAAATCTGGTACGACACAGCAAGCCATGTAGTATTCTCTATGTCTGACACTATAAGGACAGAGTTCTGTAGTGGAATGCATGAATGGAGACTATCAAGCTAGTTGGGAACTAAATCCAAAGTTCGAAACTATCGCTCTAGTGCGCAATGCATGGCACGATATTTTCAAATGTTCCGACCTAAGTTGGTGACTAACTTGCTCAAATTTGGTCCTCCTCCGAGGAGGACCAAATTCCTTAGTTTCGAACTATTGCAAAAACACAAATGGCGGCCGCCATGACAGTCTTTGATTTTGCTGTACAAAAAACTTAAATATTCGGCAGTCCGACGCATGAACCAAAGAATGATGTCGACAAAGAAGTTGAAACATTGATTGCGCTCTGGAGGGGGTTCAAATACAAGTCGTGAAGTGACCGGCACAGCTGATTTGGGACACGATCTACCTTGAGTCGGGAGATTTGCTATGAACATTGACTAAATTTCCACGTTTTACATCAGCGACTGTACACATTTGGCTTGTACATCTTCCTGTCGCTGATTTTAATCGGTTTGGATCATCCAACAGGTAAGAGCAAGATTCATCCGTTGTGTGCGTGTAGTTTGTGTGTCCCACGGTGTGTGTGTTCGTTTGTGCGCCTCGGTGTGTGAGTGTGTGTCAGATTATATTGCAATAATACATCAGTTTGTTAGAAAGTGAGAGCAAGGGTAGATCTAGATCTGTGGGCCAGGCAGTACTGTCTGAGTGTCTCCGAAACCGTGTTCAGTGTCATAGGAAAATAGGCCTACGAGCCATTGTGTAGTGGTGACGATGAAAGATACAGTTGTTGTTTTTCTGACAGTGACATTGACAATGAACGATCGTCAATGCATCAATGATTATGCACAGCAGCATCGGTTTCTTCGGAACTGTGCACTGTTGACTGAATTTCCCACGGTGGAGCAATGAACAGTAGACACTAAAACAAAGCTAATCTAATGCATTGAAGCATCGCTGTAGATCTATCTCATTCAACTAACAATATAATGCAGTGAATGGCAAATCTATCTCTGAATGAACTGTTGTGTATCCTTATTTGCTGTAAATGTCATGGCTCACACTGCACTCCCAACATTAGAAGTATGTTTTCTAAGCTGAATGCATGTATAATTTGATATAGTAAGTGTGTAAAGCCAAGAGTAACACTAACTGGCCCAAAACAATTTTTGTGTGTTTTCAAATGAAGAAAGAAACTGACTTCACTTGAATCACTGCCACTGAAAGTGTGTCTATTGTGTATTTTTAGAAGGGTTATTCAAGAATGACTTATTTTTCTGTTTAAATACTTGATATTTACTCTGCATGAACAGAGTCAGAGGTAAATGCTGCTGTATAAACTATGATTGTGAAAGAGGGAATAAAAGAATCAATGAGCGAGTGGTTTAATTATAATACAGTTATTATTTATTGTTAATTAATTATTTTATGGTGTGTTTTTTCAGGCCTCCTAAGAAACCAGAGATGATGTGTGATGAAGTGTTCATACAGCTCTTGCATTCAGATATATATGGATTCTGGAGAGGATTCAGACTGAGTGGACATGCTGCTTTACAGACTACCATGAAGAGTAAGTCACACATTTCTGTACCACTACCAAGTACCTGCTTGTGCCTATTAAATTGTTATTGTAAAATTGATTTATGATATATGTAAATTGGCACTGGTGATAGTAGTTTGAAGCTGTGTAGATGTTTTTGGCAGACTTTTGTACGTTGTGTTGTAAAGAGATCTGCGTTTCACATTAGATGCACTTACAATCTAGATAGATACATTCAGCTATGTCAACACTTGTTACATCTGAATCTGAGAGTAGTGGCAGGAGATGCAAGTTTATTGACACAAAAACATTACGGCTTTGTATAAAATAAATTCTTACATCTGTATGTATCCTTGCATAGTACAATTTGTACTATTTATACAAAATGGTACATAAAGCTTGGTTTTAGTTCTCTTTCTCTTCTCAAATCCTTTGCCACTATTCTTAAAGTAAATTACACAGTGTGAATGAACTAATGCAGCACAGGAAAGTAAAACAAAATTGCAAGATAAAATGAAATCATTACTAATTTACTGGAATTATTTTAAAGGCACATACAGTTATTCTTCCCTTGGCTCACCATCCTAGATCTTGCCAGGCTTTTACATGGAATAAGAATGAATCTGTTCACTCGGATACTTCTACATTCAACACCCTGGCTTCTTCCTGCTCAGAGTTAGATTTTGTTGTGGAAACCACTCTCAGATTAACAAAAATGTTACTTCTTTACTTCTGCGAGTGACTTTTGAGAAATTCGTTCATAAACAAAATTCAACTATGCACATGAAGCAGTCACTGACTGTCAGGGTGTCAATATTTTATGTGTCTGGGTGAAGTTATGTTCCTATCCCATGTACAACTGGCCAGATCTGAAATGGCCAAAATCAATGGGATCAACACACATCCCCAGAATCTTCATCACTGGAAAATGTGGTGGGTTGAATTATTTTAATAAAAAGGCTGACAGGCGAGTGCTTTGGATCCTGAAAGTTCTGTTTTGGACTGAAATCGAGACACATTTCCCAATGAAACTCAAACTGTATAGTGTTGATGCTGAAGAGCGAAAGTGTGTGGGTTGAGGGCACACTTGTTTTTGACTAAAATCGAGAAACATTTCTGCCGAGCACAAAGTTCATACACGCACAGATTTTTTTTTAATGTTTAGATTACAATATCACACACACCATCCCCGATCCCAATGGTCATGTGAAGAGCAAGTGCTTCCTCACCCCCCCCCCCCCCCCCCCCACACACACACACACACACACACTGCTCAACACGTACACACCTTCTCCCCCCAACACACACCCTCCCCTCGCTAACCAAAACCCATCCCCGTGAATACTGAAGGTGCTCAGTTATATGTTTTCTTTATTTTTCAGGAAGGACCGCTACATTAAGGGAAGGCTGTTTGCACCTTGGTTCCTGGGTTCGCTGGGGACGATGATCAAATTCAGAGTACCATCACAATTCTGTGCTTTTCCATCTGATTCGGCTGAGAATGCTTGCAGAGGTTTCTACACTACCCGTCATAAAAAGTAGGCAGATGCGTTTGAGGGCAGATCTTACTGATGAGGCTGTTGATTGAAAAACCAAGTATATGACTGAAAAGGCCATTAATTTCCCTACTTTATTCAGAAACAAAATTGGGTTTTCATGACGTAGTGTCTATGCAGTGAAACCTGCAACACAGACACCCCCCCCTCCCACAAATCAAATTCACAAAATCAAGCTTCCCGTGTTAAAATCAACAACACAAATCAGAACAACTAAACCGAAACTCAAACATGTTTTGCATGTCATTAGACAGAACAATCAAATCTTTATCCAAAACAGTCCGTTTTGTTCACATATATCTTGTCTAACATGAACGCTATGGCATGCTGAGCGTGTAGTTGTCAATCCTCTCAGTTTTTGAAGTCGTTTTAGCGGGTAATGAGACCAAAAATGGTACATTTCAGAACTCCTCAACGCATTGTCTTAAAACTGTCAGTGATTTGTGCTAACACACGTCGTTGAGTACAAAAATGAGACCAAAAAATGGTACATTTCAGTAACTCCTCAACGCATTGTCTTAAAACTTGTCAGTGATTTGGGCTAACACATGTCGTTAAGTACACACGGAATCTCAAGTCATGTGAGATATTAGTTCTGCTGTTGCGCGACATGCCAGAACGAATTTTAAAAATAAAAATGTACCCTGTCCAATGAACTGAATTTGTAAAAAAAACAAGTCGCGTAAGGCGAAAATACAACATTTAGTCAAGTAAAAGTAGCTGTCGAACTCACAGAATGAAACTGAACGCAATGCCATTTTTCAGCAAGACCGTATACTCGTAGCATCGTCAGTCCACCGCTCATGGCAAAGGCAGTGAAATTGACAAGAAGAGCGGGGTAGTAGTTGCGCTAAGAAGGATAGCACGCGTTTCTGTACCTCTCTTTGTTTTAACTTTCTGAGCGTGTTTTTAATCCAAACATATCATATCTATATGTTTTTGGAATCAGGAACCGACAAGGAATAAGATGAAAGTGTTTTTAAATTGATTTCGACAATTTAATTTTGATAATAATTTTTATATATTTAATTTCCAGAGCTTGTTTTTAATCCAAATATAACATATTTATATGTTTTTGGAATCAGAAAATGATGGAGAATAAGATGAACGTAAATTTGGATCGTTTTATAAATTTTTATTTTTTTTTACAATTTTCAGATTTTTAATGACCAAAGTCATTAATTAATTTTTAAGCCACCAAGCTGAAATACAATACCGAAGTCCGGGCTTCGTCGAAGATTACTTGACCAAAATTTCAACCAATTTGGTTGAAAAATGAGGGCGTGACAGTGCCGCCTCAACTGTCACGAAAAGCCGGATATGATGTCATCAAAGACATCTATCAAAAAAATGAAAAAAACGTTCGGGGATTTCATACTCAGGAACTCTCATGTCAAATTTCATAAAGATCGGTCCAGTAGTTTAGTCTGAATCGCTCTACACACACACACAGACACACACACACACGCACGCACGCACGCACATACACCACGACCCTCGTCTCGATTCCCCCCTCTACGTTAAAACATTTAGTCAAAACTTGACTAAATGTAATTAGCATGCATTAAGAAAAATGAAAGCTTCAATTTACCTTTAATTTCATACATTTTCAACTATGACTGTTCACAGCGCACTTGTACGCACACACACATTCTTGGAAAATGAAAGAGCCATGATCAGTTAAGCGTGTCAGCCGTGAGCTTTTCTAGGCGTAGGCCTACATTTGCGCTCAGCGCTCTGAATGAGGCAAAATATTAATGTTCGAGTTGAAATCCTCATACCGCCAATGTCTGATAAAATATGTACATGAAATTTAATTGTGTGGCGCATCTGTTATTGTTCTTGAAGATAACAACAAATTAATTGTTTTTCAATGAGTCAACGAAGACCTACCATCAATTTAAGAACTCTTTCTGGCATGTCAATTAACAGCAGACTAATGTCTCAAATGACTTTAAAATCCGTATGAACTTTCCCACATGTGTTACTACTGTTAGCACAAATCACCGCAACGTTGAAGGCAATGCGTTGAGGAGTTACGAAAACGTACCGGTTTTTGTCTCATTACCCACTAAAACTGCCTTTTACAGCTTCTCAGAGGAATGACACCTACACAAATCAACATGCCTTAATGTCAGTGTTAGACCAGATATGTGAACAAAACTGACTGATTTGGATGCAGATTTGATTGTTTTTTCTATTGACGTGCAGAAGATGTTTTGTTTTGGCAGTTCTGATTTTTTGTCAATTTTAACGCGGGAACATTGATTTTGCGAATTTGATTTTGCAGGGTGTCTGTGTTGTATTTTCCACTGTATAAACACTATGTCATATAAACCCAATCTGCTTTCTGAATAGGTTTGGGGAATGAATGGCTTTTTTCAGTCATATACAGGATAAACCAAAAAAATGTAACACTAAAACAATGCTAATAACTTCTACATCTGTTGACCGAATCACTTTATTTTTAAGGTACATAAACCGCAGCCAGTGCATGACCCTTCCACAAAGTGGACATTTTGTAGATCAAATGTAACTGGTCAAATGGTCTGACTTTTGTGCTCTATTTCAAAAAAATAAATTCCAAATTCGGCGGTCGATTCACTAAAACGAAGTTTGACCATGAACGGTATCAATACTTACTTAATTTAAACCCTCCAGACTTTTAGCTTTTATATTATCTGAATGTCTGAGTATACACCCCCTAGATCATCGGTGACCTGAAGAAAGCAGTTATATACTCATAGACAGACGCGTGTGAAGCATGTTTAAATGTGGAGTACGCTCATTTAAAAAAAAATACACCAAGTTTGTTTGAGAATACTCCAAGTCCAAAACAGGGATTCCCAGATCTGAATGTTGATTAAGGTATACTTTTGTGATTCGAATTGCCCCGAATGTTACAATCTTGAGCGCTTAGATCGGGCAAGTTTGGCTACCGCTCAATTTTAAAACCCGTACCGTTGAGTCGATCCCCAAAATTGGGAACTTAATTTAAAATTGCACAAAAGTCAGCCTATTTGATCTTCAAAATTGTCACTTTGTAGAAGGGTCATGCATAGGCTGAAGTTTATGTCCACAAATGTAGGTTATTAACTTGTTGTGGGTTGCATTGTTTTTGGGTCAACCTGTATTTGGTTTTTTTAATAAACGGCCTCATCATAAAGATTTGCCCTCAAACGGATCTGCCTACTTTTTATGACGAGTATTATAGTTGGCTCAGTGGCTAAAGAAACATTCTACAGGATGAATAAACAAACAAACAAATCTCATGATTCTCTGTGCTTTAATGTGTGTGTGTGTGTGTGTTTTGGGGAGTTTGTTTTGGTTTTTAGTGAGAGGATGGCTGGTGGTTTGGATGGGGTGAAAAGCTGAGTGACACTGTGATTGTGGATAATTAAATTGTTGTTGCTGCTGTCAGTTTCAAGGCACCACCGTTCTTCTTGCAAACGCCAAGTTTGGCTTACTATTTTATATCTGCATGGGCTCTTACATGAGGTTAGGCCATCTATACACTTTGATACATACCAAACATTTACATTCTGACTGGGTCATGTGCAAAGTTGGAATGTTTGAATGAATACATTTTGCGGATTGATGCCAGTAGAAGTTAAACAAATTAATTGATCAAACATTCCAACACTTCAAAGTAAACACACGTGTTTTTGACAGCTGGTATATGTTAAAGTGGAGGGATGGTTTTATTCCACGTGAAGCCTGCATGCCACATCTGAGACGTTGAGCGAAATCGTTTACACAAAATATGCAATCATTGTTTATCATCATTTAAATTAAAACGTTCATACACAATGACACAACAAATGTTGTCGGAAACTCAAAAGAACACATGAAAGAATAAAAGATGATCAATGCAGCAAAACGCGCCACTTGTACAGAGTGGGTTACAATTTCATTCTTTGTTTAATTTAGCCTTCACATTTCCCTTATCATATCTTATATTTTAACATCGTTCTGTTCTTGTCAGCTTGAAATGTTTGCAGATTTTACTCACGAAACAGGTTAGTCTTCTGAAGTCAGTGCAACATCAAAGCTAAAATTTCACACATGAGATGCATTTTGATGACCAGCTCTACCATACCGAAGCAATGCATTTAAACTGGCGCAGATTAATTTTCAAATGATGTTCAAGAAACAGCTAGCTTCCTTATAGACAGAGTGTCTAAGTTACAAAATATAGTCATCTCAGTATCCAACTTCATTACCTCTGTTTCTTTGCTTGCTTAGAAGAACTTCTCAGAGTGTTTGCAGCATTCATCAAACAAGATCATACACATTAAAATATTGTCACTTCCTACTCATTGAATAATGTATTCATTGTATCTAATTATTCATGTTAAAGACCAGCACAAAATTGCAATCATTTAAATATGTCACTGACATAAAGTATTCTACCCGATCTGGAAAAAAGGAAGAAAATCATAAGTGCATGATTCAAATCACTGATGATGTCTTGTCTTTACATCTCACAATTCTTTTACTAGTTTATTTTGTAAGTAGAACACCAGGCCAAAACATTGTTGGCTCCTTTTGTATGACATCACACATTTTCAAGGATTTGCTTGCTAACTTGCTTGTTTCTTAATTTGTTTCATGATCGCTCCAAATTACATTCCTTCCTTTATCTGGCACTCTTGTTCTCAACTTTGTCCCTCCCTCTTAGCGGTTTAGAGAGAGAGAGTGAGTGTGTGTGTGTGTGTGTGTGTGTGTGTGTGTGTGTGTGTGTGTGTTAGTGTGTGCGTATGCCTGTGTGTGTGAGAGAGAGAGAGAGAGAGATAGAGACTGAGAGAAAGAAAGAGAGAGAGTTGATCTATTGTCTTGATTCCCTCATTCAATTTTCTTTTGTTGTATAGTGTAGAACTTATACAGCTTCGTGACATACCTGTGGTGCGGTTTTATGGTCGTTTAACTCTCCATCGGTGAACCATGCAATTATTTCTCTTCAACGATTACTCGGTCTCTACTGACAACTCTAAACTCCACAAAACACGACTTTTTTCAGTTCAGAAATGTCAGTTTCGCTCCCATAAATTGAAACACAAACTTAAATACATCCATACATCATTGTCTGTTACAAAGTTCCAGCTTTGCTTTAAAATGCACAATCAGTATGAGGGACACGGACTTTTTCCCAGTACATACCGACTGAGCCATCACTCAAATCTTCGACGACACTGACTCAGCCTATATGCTGCGTACATCTCCCCGGTCGGGCAGTTTTAGCTCTCGTAATGTGCGGAAGAACTGAGAGAAACATTTGCGTTCTGCCTATGTTTGTCTTGTTTGCTCGCCAAAATAATATTGCATCGATCAACCACTCAAGTTCGCACTGTTACCATGCTCCCAATCCCATGCTGGTTTGTTTACCACTTTCGAAGGTGAAGAGTTCACCGCGCCTGCGCAATGACGGGGATTTCCCTATGACGTCACCTGAAAGTTATGACCTACTCTTTTAGCTGGTAACTAAGTAGTCTCGACCAAGTTCGCTCTCATGCATTGCAGACTGACTAAATCTTTAGTTACGAACTGCGTAGTTCGAACCTACGTTTAGTTGCTAACTATAATAGTCTCCATTCATGCATTCCACTACTGAACATAGATGACAAAGATCCCGGAAAGAACAAACATTTCGCGGATGCAGACACAGAAAGACGTCATGAAGATTGCGATGCTTCAAAAGATACAGACTGTGACGATGACTGTGACGTCATTCACATATACCGAGACGTCATTTATAGTTGTTCGGTCATTTTCGTCAAAAAGTAGATCTCTCCACAATGGCTGCTCCTGTGTTTAGGTTTATCAAGCGTGAGTACGCAAAACGTGTTTGTTCTCTCCTCTGTTGAAGCTGTGAGACATAATCGCCATTACGAGCTAGTCGTGTGACAGAGAGTTTTCTTGCACACTCGACTGCTGCTGTTTCACTCCGGCTAAAGCCGTCGTGAAACATCTACAGTCTCGTGTGCAAGAAAACTCTCTGTCACACGACTAGCTCGTAATATCGGGTAATGTTTTTGGAATCAGAAAATTATGTAGAATAAAATGAACGTAAATTTGGATCGTTTTATATAAAAAAAATTACAATTTTCAGATTTTTAATGACCAAAGTCATTAATTATTTTTTAAGCCACCAAGCTGAAATGCAATACCGAAGTCCGGCCCTCGTCTCGATTCCCCCTCTATGTTAAAACATTTAGTCAAAACTTGACTAAATGTAAAAAAGCAAACAAACAAGCGAACAGACAAACGAACAAAAACAGACAAAATATTCTCCAACTGCACACACACACACACACACACACACGCACACACACACACACACACACACGCACGCACACACGCAGACACACACACACACACCACGCAAGCCTATTTATACGCAGTGCGTCCCACACTCCTGCCCCCCCCCCCCACTCTCTCTCCCTCTCCCCCCTCTCTCTCTCTCCTCTCTGACACTACCCTCCTCCTCTCAATCTACTTCCACCCCCCCCCCCCCTTCCCATCAACCCTCCCCCGCTTCCTTACCCCAACCCACTCCCCCACCCACCCCTCCTCCATAGATCTCTCACTGCTTTTGATGTGGTTGGAGGAGTTCCAGTATAAGCATAATAATCTGCAAGAGGTCGGAAGTTAACAGGTGTTTTAACACGCCCCCTACCGGCGATTTCAGAACCACACCTGAAACTTACGTCACGGAGACTCCAAGAGACTGTTGATCTTTGCCCAGAAATAGCTTCCAGCTATCGCTTGCAAAAACATCCTTCAAGATTTGAAATTCTGTCAACCAACCATCTTACGAAAATGCAAATGGCTGAGTCGAACTGAAAGGAGGATGAGTTCGTGGGAGATGAAATTGTTAAATATGCTGAGATATTGATTTAAATGCAACTTTGCGAAATGTGTCTGGTTATTGGTTTGGTATTACATGTAACATATATACATAGTATGTGATTTGAAGCTTACGTAAAAAAATGAATCAAAATCAAAAACATAACAATTACTTTGAAAAAAGAGTACGTCTTCAAGACTGAAGTGAATTTGTACAAGCAAGAATGCGTCAAATGGTACCTGTGTGTGCCAGTGTGTTTGCATTACTATCAACAAATGTGTTCTGTGTGTTGGGGAAAGGTTGGGGAGGGAGTGCTACGGGTTCTTCAGAGGATGCTTGTCTGTGTGTATGTGTGAACTCCAACATGTGTCACGTGTGTGTGTGTGTGTGTGTCACGTGTGTGTGTGTGTGTGTCACGTGTGTGTGTGTGTGTATGTATGTGTGTGTGTATGTTTGTCAGTGTGTGTGCACGGTGTGTGTGTTTATGTGTGTGTGTGTGTGTGTGTGTGTGTTTTGGCGTGCGTGCGCAGGGCCGGACTAGGCGAAGAGGAGGGGGGGTTGCCAGTGGTGGCCCAGGGGGATGTCCCCCCTGGCGGCAGGGGCGGATCAGTTCATTTTATGACTGTTTTTTTTCAAAAGTATATTGTGAAGATATAGGTGTGAAGGCGCGAATCGCCGAGCCGACGGCGCGAAGCGCCTAGCGTGCTAGGGGGGTCCGGGGGCATGCCCCCCCGAAAAATTTTGAAAAAAAGGATGCAAAATGGTGCAATCTGGTGCATTCTGAGGATGATCATTACCAGTTTCAGGCAGCAGATTTTGTCACTGATTAATACCCCAAAAATTGAAACTCAATGTAAAATAAAGAAATGCATACCTCATTCAATATTTTTATTTTTTGGCTGGGGGGGGGGGGGTCTGGAAACCCTAGAACCCATCCACCCCCCCCCCCCCCCTCGTTGTGGGGGTCAGGGGGCGAAGCCCCCTGAAGCTGACGGGTAGGTCATATTCTGAGATAGGAAAATGGTCGCTCCTTGCATGAAACGGCATAAAATAAGCAATAATAAAAAAAAAAATTAAATAAGTAAGGTACATTTTTAGGTTAGGGGGGGGGGGGGTTCCGCAACCCCCATAACCCCCCCGGTAGTCCGGCCCTGGTGCGTGTGTGCTTGCGTGCGTCACGGCACGGTGCGTGCGTGTTTCAGTGCGTCCTTGCATGCGTGCGTTCGTGCGAGTGTATGAGTGTCTTTCTGTCTTTCTGCATGTCCGTTAATATGTCTGCATTACTGTCTATCTCTGCTTCTGTCTGTCTGCATGACTGTCTGTTCACTCATCCCTGTGCTAAAGTGAACGTGTCACGCGCGCAGGTTCTTGCTCAATCGCACCGATAGAGCTCAAGTTAAGGACAGAATATACCTGCTCAGTTTCAGCGGCACAGACGACGCACTGCATATTATTGATGCTGCGATAGGGATTATGACGAGTACTTCGCCTGTTTTCTTTTCACGCAACGTGTAGCGGGCTGGGGAGAAAAAAAATTACCTCAATAATCTGCAGTGCGTCGTCTGTGCCGCTACGACGAACAAGACTAAGACTAGTGTTCGGCTTTTTCTTGCATCCGCATCCGCATCAAAACATACAACACAATAAAATTGCTAAACACATACGCGAATCCCTTTTTTTACCCCACCTGTTCTTCCTCCTCACGGATGAGTTCATATCCTGCAAAGTAGACAGTGGCGCCGTGCAGTACCGATAACTCTTGTCAGCACTGACAGGAACTGACGTCATGACACATCATCAGTGGCACAATCAAACAAGGTCAACAGTTGAGCGGGTGTATTAAAGACTTTGGTGGGTTATATGAGAGTAACGGGAAACTGACTGGTAAGACACAAGGGAGAAAACGGTTATAACAAAGGTGTGTGTGTGTGAGCCCGCGTCAGTGTGTCTATGGTCTATGTGTGTGTGCCACGGTGTGTGTGTGTGTGTGTGTGTGTGTGCGAGGCTGACGCTAAGTACCGGCATGTCCGTATGAGAGGGCCTTAGGTACCGTGCATAGACCTTGGCTGCACTAGGTACCGCGCTAAGTACCTGCGATGTTAAAACCCATGTACATAATACTTTTGTGTGTTGTTTATGCTGTTTATATGTAGGCATGTTAGTTTGAACTACGATCCTTTATTTTCGTAAATAAGGCTCATCATTTTGTCAAGTAGTAGCGGTTTGAATTTCAAAGGTACTTAACGTATGGAATATACGTACAGAACCAACTTTTTACACACAACCTAAAAGTTCTCACTGCAGATTTAAAAATAACAGCAATCGTTCTCTTGTATCTCAAGCATCATTGACAGCAAATAACTGAGTAGAAACATAGCCCTAATTGGGAGTAGTCGGGTGTTTTGACCAACGGTACTTAGTGCTTTCTGTACGGACATAGCGGTACTTAGTGCTTTCCGTACGGACATAGCGGTACTTAACGTCGCCTGCGGTTCCAAGGTTTTATTACACAGAATTAGAGATGTTGGTAGCCATATTATTTCGACCTGTATATATCGGGACAGCACATTCAATTCAGACATCCATAGACAGACAGTTTGAACTACGATCCTTTATTTTTGTAAATAAGGCTCATCATTTTGTCAAGTAGTAGCGGTTTGAGATTCAAAGGTACTTAACGTATGGAATATACGTACAGAACCAACTTTTTACACACAACCTAAAAGTTCTCACTGCAGATTTAAAAATAACAGCAATCGTTCTCTTGTGTCTCAAGCATCATTGACAGTAAATAACTGAGTAGAAACAATCTTTTACAAAGAATGACCAATAGTGAAGTGAATAGTAAACATTATACAGGCCTAAAAACAAACTTTATTAGACATCTCTCTCTCTCTCTCTCTCTCTCTCTCTCTCTCTCTCTCTCTCTCTCTCTCTCTCTCTCTCTCTCTCTCTCTCTCGGTTGTATGTATATATTAGGCAGCATTGATGTGCAAGATTATTGATAGAGGAAAGCTTGGAACAAACCACTGTGT
>NC_090247.1:28011858-28026858 GCF_037325665.1 Littorina saxatilis
ACAGGTGGACCCTTTCCACAGAGTCATACTTGCCATATCCCCATAGCTCTGAACCATACAAGAGCATAGGGGCGATCCGTGCGTCAAACAGTTTGAAAAACACCTTTGTCGAATGGCAGCCAAGTCCGGGACGCCTAGAATGATGAAATCGAACTGCCTGAATCTGTGTTGCCTTTCTCATTGCAACTCGGCTGCATGATCACATGCCTGTACAGGGCCGGACTACCGGGGGGGTTATGGGGGTTGCGCACCCCCCCCCCCCCCCCCCTAGCCTGAACATGTACCTTACTTATTTAAAACATTTTTTATTATTGCTTATTTTTATGCCGTTTTATGCAAGGAGCGACCATTTTCTTTTCAGAATATGACCTACCCATCAGCTTCAGGGGGCTTCGCCCCCTGACCCCCACAAGGGGCTCTGCCCCTTGACCCCGCCCATGAGCGGACGAGGGGGGGGGGGGGGGGGGTTTCTAGGGTTTCCGGACCCACCTTATAAATATAAAAATATAAAAATATAAAAATATTGAATGAGGTATGCATTTCTTTATTTTACATTGAGTTTCAATTTTGGGGGTTATAATCAGTGACAAAATCTGCTGCCTGAAACTGGTAATGATCATCCTCAGAATGCACCAGATTGCACCATTTTGCATCCTTTTTTTCAAAATTTTCCGGGGGGGCATGCCCCCGGACCCCCCTAGCAAGCTAGGGGCTTCGCGCCGTCGGCTCGGCGCTTTGCGCCTTCCGACACCCATATTTTCTCAATATACTTTTGAAACCCCCCAACCCCCCCCCCATAAAATGAACTGATTCGCCCCTGCCGCCAGGGGGGATATCCCCCTGGACCACCTCTAGCAACCCCCCTCCTCTTAGCCTAGTCCGGCCCTGCTGTATTTGTCATGTAAATTCTTACAACCCCGGATACAAAAACAAAACCAGAAAATGACGCCACAGTTTAAACAACAAAAGCATGGCATTAATTTAAAATAGCAGCATTAACACCAAAATGTTTGTTATAATGCAGTAAAATGATTACATATCTGATTATTCTTATTCACCTATTTCGTCTCCTCTACCCCTGTGCGTGTGTTGTATGTGCCTCTTGTTTTATGGACTGGGCAAAGGAGCTGCGCCTTCGGCTATCAGTGTGACTGACTTTTAGGGTTTAACGTCCTCTTAGACCAACTGGTCTATATTGGGACAGGTATTGGTAATACGTTGAAGTTATGGTGTGATACTTTGATTCGAACAAGCCCGCTGTGGCTGTCTTCTTCGACACACCAGCATTGGGTTTGTCTCGTCAAAGTATCGAAATACGATCATTATAATCATCATGCGTGTCTTCGTGTTTTCCAAGCCCTGAGTCTTTCGCTGTGAACGTGGGATTTTTTCGTGCGCAAGTGTTCACACGGGGGTGTTCGGACACCGAAGAGAGTCTGCACAAAGTTGACTCCGAGAAATAAATCTCTCGCCGAACGTGGGGACCGAACCCACGCTGATAGCGACCAACTGGCTACAAAGCCAGCGCGCTACCAACTGAGCTACCTCCCCGCCGCGCTATCAGTGTCAAGTTACCTAAAGGCAGAGGGGAAGTGTTTAATTAACCGTATCAAGCACGCTATGTCGTGCATTCCGAACGCGTGTACTGGAGTGACTGACAGGGGCTCGTCTGGACTTGACTGCGCCTGAACGGATGCGTTGTTTCATCGAACACTGTATAGTGTCTATTGACAGTTAAAAAGAGAAGTACGCCTTCTTTTGGTTTAAATACATATCCAACAGTCCGAATTACAATAGAAAGGGCAAGATGAAGAAACACAAAAGCACAAGGCTCAAATAAGTGCTACCAAAATTAAACAGAAACGTCTCTGGCGAACGTTTAAACAGTATAAGACAATATAAGCATAATAGTATGTATACAGAATGATATACAGTCACGCAGTCCTTCTGTTTTACTGTCCGTACTCAGATAACGGATGTTTTAGAGTCAAATGAGCTGAATCTGTGTGTATACCTTCAAAGATGGCTTCACACGATTGTAACTAAAACTTATATTCGTTGTCCTACTATTATCCCGCCAGGCACTCCTTTCAATACTTTTCTTCATATACCACCAATAGTATTATGCTTTTAGATATCGTTGTTAAATGATGTATTTTGATGCTGTTACCACTGTCTGTCTCTGTCTTTAGATCTCTCCCTCTCTCTCCCTCTCTTTCTCCTCCTGTCAGTCTTTATTTATCTGTTTCCGCGTCGGTCTCTCCGTCTGTCCCTATCTCTGTCTGTCTCTATTTGTCTGGTTTAATGCAAGCAATGATAAGTGTATAGCCTTATCTATACATATATAATTAATATATATCATAGATTATATAATGGTATGATACATGAAGATTGTATAGGGACTTCTGCTACACTTATGGTGTAAAACACATGGGATGAATCATGCTGTGTTGCTTGAAAGTACAGACTCGAACATCAAAGCATTTGGTGTCACTCGGTTCAAAATATTAAAATGTATGGTTAGTGCACGTCCAATTTAATTGTGATTAGGCTACACAGCCATAGTATAGGTTGTGTATATGTAACATGGTGTAATCGGCGTACCGTTTCCGCACAGTCTTCGACTCGACGACTCCATAACCCCACATACACGTGAACATCAAAAGATCTCCCAAACTTCTTTGAATATTTTAATCAAAATGTTTGTAGTACATACTCAGAAGACGACCCTTCAACTCTGTTCAAACAATTCAAGGTGTTTCCGCTAAAATGTGTCTGTAAATCAAGTTCTTAGTTGAAGTTAAACAAAATGATCCTTACATAGCCCGTAAAAGCCCGCGAGGTAAAGGCAGACAAAAACAGTTGTGAGCGCAATCTATAATTGTAACCCGTTATGGCGTAGTTGGTATGTCGTTCGCCTGTGGTCTCCAAGGTTGCCGTGGGTTAAAATCTCATGTTATTTTTTGTGTGTGAAATGTGACGCAGGGATCCCTTTGAACCCATTCCTCTTGTTTTATGATTGTTGGTTAATCATCTTTTATAGTTCATGTTACAAACTTCTTTAATTTGGCAGGTGTTTTTATTTTTTAATTTTGTATTTATTTTTGGGGTCTTCTTTTACTTCATTCCAGGGGTGGGGTAATAAGCGGGCGGTTTAATGATCCTTATGGTCCCTTTGTTTATTTTCGGAGGAGTGGGGGTGGGGGTGGGGGGGTGCTGCAGGTTATCTAACTCACTAGGCACGACTGTTTCGCTAAATGGAGCAGCAGCGTCAGTGGGGAACAGGGCACGAGACTGTAGAGTTATGGACCCTCGTGTACAATCAGTGAGAGCCATAGTGAAACACAATATTACACATTTATGAACAACACATATTAATTACTTCACGCCATTACCTCAGTTATTCCCATAGCAGCAGAAACATTTTTTGAACATTGTCAAATATACGTCAGGGCTAATAGTCTCGGGTGCTGTTTTACTTCACAGTTATTTTTCAAGGTTGTCAGTAATATCAGAATAAATACCACACACTTGAATGTTGTCCAAGAGCTTCAAGGCATAGTCACTGATGTCATTACTTCAGTTATTGTCAAGATTGTGGGTCATGAGAACTTAATTATAATATTAATAGTTTTATGATAATAATAAAATTAAACAGCAACAAAAAAATGTGAAAAAAGTTATGTGTATAGTACTTGTCTTACATTATGATAGTCCTGATTTTGTGATAAATCGCCAATTTGCAAGTGCTCTACACAAGGCTAGATGTTATTAGAGGTCAAGGAGGTCAAATATCACGAAAAGGCGAAGCAACCAGAGCATCGGTGGCTGGCAGAGGAACCTCCCTCCGATTGGGCCACCAGAAGTAGAGGTGAAAGGAGAGGCTGGTGCAGCGGGGTGCCCGAGCCTCAGAAGGATAGTTGGCGATGCAGCAAGGCCATTGATATCAGCGTGAACTTGTTATCAGCCGGTGCCGTTATCGGGTTACAGCCGTAGCCCTTTCGCCGTGGCTTCGCCGAGCAGTGGTCAGATGCTGACCACCGGTTCGCGGCGCCACAGGACCATGTTTTCAGCGTTCCTGTTCGTGTTGGGATCAAGTTACCGTGCCCTGGCAAAGAACGCTAGCATTGAAGAAGGGAGAGAAAAGTTCTACCTCCCCATCTTCGGTTTATGTAAACGACTAGGGCTCCTTGCATTAGGAAGTATTCGGATTCTAAATGTTTATTATTATTATCACTAGCAATACTCGTGCTCCTCACGGGATGTAACAAATGTTTTATGATTTTCATTAATCACTGATGGTGTGGATATTAAAGTGTCTATGCGAATCCATCCCATGATCAATTGCTATTATTGTTGCAATGGTCGACTTATCTTGTCTGAATCATGACTGATTTATTATTGTATTCATAGCTTCAAAGCGATGGTGATTGGAGTAGATTAGCTCCCCTGATCAGCGAAGCCTTAATTAACTATCAGTCATATGATAACCACACATATGATGGTAAAAACCCTTATAACTTTGGAACCAGCCAACCATTTTTTTTAATGAAATTAAACATGAAGACGCAGGCCATTAGTCCCTTCAACTTAAGTGGGAAAAAAAGAAGAAAAAAATCAACTCGATTCTCTGCGAAAAACATTTCGCTGTGATTTTGTAATTTGTAACTGCTATTTTGTAGACCCTTCCTCGGAGTATGTAATAAAAAAAAAAGGTTTCATTGAAATATTCCCAGAACTTTGGGAGATATGGATGTTTATGCATTGGAGAATCAAACACTAAAACCCTTATAACTTTGGAACCAGCCAACCATGTTTTATGAAATTGAACATGAAGACGCAGCACATTAGTCCCTTCAACTTAAAAAAATTAACTCGAATTTGTGAAACATTTCTCGCTGTGACTTGGTATTTTGTACTGCTATTTTGTAGACCCTTCCTCCGAGTATGTAATGAAAAAAGTTTCATTGAAATATTCCCAGAACTTTGGGAGATATGGCTGATTATGTATTTTGACCATCGGGCCCCGTAATGACCTTGACCTTTGACATATCCAATATAATTGTTGCACACAATAGGCTATCGTGTGTCTACATCTACCTACAAAGTTTGGTTGAAAAATACTTAGCGGTTCAGGATTTATCGCAGTTCCTATATTGTGACATACATACATGCATACTTACGGAATGGAACAATCACAAACGTTCCCGCTGGATGACGAATTAAATTATAAAAAACGTATCAGTAAAATAAAATAACAATGGACAGCACCGCGTGGATTCGAACGTACGTGATTAGAACATGATGAAGCAAGAGTGTCCTAACCAACTGGCCTACAAATAATTTGCAAAAGTTTCAGGGAAAAATACAGCTATGACACTACAAAAACCATAGGCAATGGATGTTCCGTTTGCCATTCCAATAAGTAACAAAGATAACAACTTGATAGGTTTGAGAGTAAAATTGATTTGACATGATACTGTGTTGTCTAAAGTGTTTATTGGATTCTCGGGCAGTTTTATCCCGGACGGCTGCATGTCGAGTTTCAGGGGTGCCGAAGGGCTTCCGGCGGTAGGTAAAAATATTTAATGTTCAAATAAACCCACTTAATTAAAAAAATAAACACATTAGACCAAGCCAGTCCTGATCGAGGTGGCCTCCACTATGCCCATGCAAAAGGATTAACGTGAAAGTTGCCCAGTACCACAGAAATTAGCAATTTCGTGTGACTGAGGCTACCAGTACCTGTATTAATATATGAATTATAATTGGCAACGGTAAGCGATTTCACACAGATTAGCGCGGGACAAATATTGACAGAATTTTTTTTTATCATATATAACTGCAATGTTCTTCTCCCCCCAAAAAAAAACCCAACAACAACGCAACACCTCCTCCCTCCCCAACCCCTAAGAAGAACAGGTCCGACAAACCCCTGCGTCACCCAGTAAGCTTTTTTTTTTTTTAAATTAACGACGCCAATGGAATTCGATCTCCTGCCTCGGACACTTTCGTTTTGTCACGTTAGGAGAGCAATTTACCAACTTATCTATTTTGTGTCTTGACAGTTCGCGTGAGTGATATTTTAGTGACTTTTGTGACATATAGACTGACCGGAACAAACGCAAACGTCCACCCTCTGGGTGACGAACAACAACACATTTGCATTCAAACGAAGTAGTTTGTTGATCATAGTGCAATTATCCCGTTTGACTTGTGTCTGTTCTCAATATGACTAACATATATATGTACTCATTTCTCCCAAATGGGTAAAGCTATTGAAACTCACTTTGGCTATGAGCTCGAGGTCCATGGGAATAAACGCTCATAATTATGTCATGCGGATTGATGACCCTGGTGTCACTCAAAATTATCCCGCCAGGAAATGCTATTTCGTATACATGTACTCAATTGTCTAACCGGTACGGTTGGCCTAGTGGTAAGGCGTCCGGTTGGCCTGGTGGTAAGGCGCCTAGTGGTGGGTTCGAACCCCGGCCGGGTCATACCTAAGACTTTAAAATTGGCCATCTAGTAGCTGCTCCGCCTGGCGTCTGGCATTATGGGGTTAGTGCTTGAACTGGTTGGTCCGGTGTCAGAATAATGTGACTGGGTGAGACATGAAGCCTGTGCTGCGACTTATGTCTTGTGTGTGGCGCACGTTATATGTCAAAGCAGCACCGCCCTGATATGGCCCTTCGTGGTCGGCTGGGCGTTAAGCAAACAAACAAACAAACAAACTCAATTCTCTCCAGTAAGGACACAGTTATTTTCTCCGAATTTAAGGCCCCAATTTGTGGTGATTGATATTGATTTGCTCTGTAGTTAGATGATCCTAGTGCCAACATTATTCCGTCAGGCATGGTTTAAATGTTTTCGTTTGCACCCACTTTTCTCCAAAACTGATAAAACTGTTGACACCACTATTAGGAAGCATGCTCATCGGAGTCGATGCCGAGAAGCTCTGAACTTTGGTGACCCTAGGTACCATATTATCCGGCCAGGAAGGGTTTTAATATACTGCTCACCATACACCCGTTAGGGTCCATATGTTCTATCAGCCCCAGATACTTTACTTGATTTTTGCTTTCGGTCCAGCCGACTCTTTTGAGCCATATCAGGACCAATCAGCCCGAGACGAAGACTTTAAATAATAAAACAACAACCACAGCACGAGATGATAAACGGAAAGTATTAGGATCATTATGGTCACTTGTTAATTATTATTTTGTTACCCCTTTATCACATGCCGGCTCATTATCATTATTTTTGTTATCAAAACGAATACGTTGTGTGTGTGTTTTGTTAGGAAAACTCCAATTAGTTAACAATGTATCAAGAAAAATCACATATTTGAGCGAGTTTCTAGGTGACCCTCTTCATGATTAGGGACCTAATGTACATCCTATTTGATCTTCCATGAATGGGTTCGGTTGCTATTTGAATTTTCTGTAAAAGGGGTCGCTCAGATAATCGTCAAAATGTAACTGACAAGTCCAGTGGCTAACGAAGGAAAGCACCGATCACCATCAAGACTAAATCACTACCAGATGTCAGGAGGAATGTTGGTAACTGATCCACTGACCGCTATCATATTTCACTACTCGCGTACATTCCGTAGAGTACCTAGAGACCAATCTAGACTGAGCATAATTGTATTTCATTCCCTCTGCTAGAACTGACTGGGCTTGCTAATATAAGCAAGCGTTAGTTTGTAACACATTCCCTGGCCCGTCCCAAGAGAATATGAAAGATATATATGCTACACGGAAGCGTTGTATAGACCGAAACAGTTCAAAATAATGATACTGGATTCAGACTTCAAAATTATTGTTTTCATATTAGGCCTACGAACAATAACTTACATCAGTGTTAAGAGAAATAATACATGTATCGAGAGATATTGCTTTTATTCTAGACTACATCTCTTATGGGGGCATCTTACACACTCTCTCTCTTTCTTCACCCTCCCATCTCTCTCTCTCTCCTTCTCTTCCCCTCTATCTCTCTAATATTGACAACACCCCTCATATGATCACTCAACCTCTCCCCATCGCCCTCTGTCTCTCACCTTCTTACACACACTCTCTCTTTTCCCAACTCTCCTCTCTCTCCATCTCTCTTTCTTCAATAATGACACCCCCCATATATCACTCTACTTATCCTCCACTCTCGAATCTCCAAACATTCGGTTAAACGTGATTAACTGGTATCGTATTCCTATGACAGATAATATTCCACATTCTCTGCATTCTCTGCTTGCTGCATTACGTTAAAGGTTTTATGCTCTCTTTTTTTCAAGCCACATTTCACGTCAACCAACTTTCATCAAGACGTTATTTAAAGCGTCATTGTAGAAATGACATTCGGAAATATTAGGGGAATCCTTGTCATAACATTTTTTTTCTATTTGTTTCCCATCAGGCATTTTTTTGTTTTAATCACAAGTAATATAATACAGACACACAAAGAGAGACACCTATAGTGACAGCCGCTCTATCATGCTAGAACTGGTGTCAGTATACTGTGACTATACGAGGATGTCAATCAATCAATCAATATGAGGCTTATATCGCGCGTATTCCGTGGGTACAGCTCTAAGCGCAGGGATTTATTTATTTTATTTTTATTTTATGCAATTTATATCGCGCACATATTCAAAGCGCAGGGATTTATTTATGCCGTGTGAGATGGAATTGTTTTTACACAATACATCACGCATTCACATCGGCCAGCAGATCGCAGCCATTTCGGCGCATATCCTACTTTTCACGGCCTATTATTCCAAGTCACACGGGTATTTTGGTGGACATTTTTATCTATGCCTATACACTTTTGCCAGGAAAGACCCTTTTGTCAATCGTGGGATCTTTAACGTGCACACCCCAATGTAGTGTACACGAAGGGACCTCGGTTTTTCGTCTCATCCGAAAGACTAGCACTTGAACCCACCACCTAGATTAGGAAAGGGGGGAGAAAATTGCTAACGCCCTGACCCAGGGTCGAATTCGCAACCTCTCGCTTCCGCAAGTGCGTTACCACTCGGCCAGGGCGTTAAGCAAACAAACAAACAAACAAATACCACTCGGCCACCCAGTCCGATGTAAGCCTCTGCGACTTCAATCTCAGTGTGGCAGTAAATTAATCTGCTGACCATAAACAAGGAATGCGTCCAGCTGTCTCTCTAGCTCTCCAGTAGGTTTCTCAGCGGGCTACCTACTTGACGACGTTCTAATTGATGGCACGCAAACCGTGTAATGTATAGCCACTGCGCGAGTCGAACCGCTCTACGACTAGCTGCTCCTTTCCACGGCCCCCCACCCCCACCGCCAGCCCCCCCTCCCTCTCTCCCCCTCCCTCTCTCTCCCCCTCCTTCTTTCTCTCCCTTCCTCTCTCTTTAACTTTAATTGTCAATCCGTTTTTCATTGCTAAATTCATACGGATAAATAAAAGCTTGATGATTAGCAAGAATCACCTCTGATTTGTTATTTGCACTGTCACTGAAGACTAGACCGTCAGTGAAACTTAATACAGTTCGCCACCTGTTTACCTCTTTTTATATTTTAATCCAGACCGCATTATCCACCACCACCCATTATATAAACATTCTATTTTGTGTAGTCCCGATATCAATGTTGCAAACCTTTTGATGCAGCTTTTAATAATATAAGAGATTTGATTTATACGTATTCCCTGTTTCACTCAATGAATATTTATATTCCCTAAAATATCCAGGTAATATACATATTTCCTGGAATTTGGATGCCATTTTTAGACGTATTCCCTGACTTATATTTAGCATTCAAAAGGAGACACTTTGATGGAGTGAAATCTCTCTCTCTCTCTCTCTCTCTCTCTCTCTCTCTCTCTCTCTCTCTCTCTCTCTCTCTCTCTCTCTCTCTCTCTCTCTCTCTCTCTCGTATGTTTACAAATATAACAATATAAAAACCATTGCATAACAATAAAATGTACAACACAAAATTACACTGTTTGCACCAATGAAGTGAGAAACAATGACTTTTATATCAGCAAAATCAACAAGCCGTAATAACTCTAGTTGGCGGGATATATTTTGTTTGTTTGTTTGGTTGGTTGTTTGCTTAACGCCCAGCCGACCACGAAGGGCCATATCAGGGCGGTGCTGCTTTGACATTTAACGTGCGCCACACACAAGACAGAAGTCGCAGCACAGGCTTCATGTCTCACCCAGTCACATTATTCTGACACCGGACCAACCAGTCCTAGCACTAACCCCATAATGCCAGACGCCAGGCGGAGCAGCCACTAGATTGCCAATTTTAAAGTCTTGGGTATCCCGGCCGGGGTTCGAACCCACGACCTCCCGCTCACTGGGCGGACGCCTTACCACTAGGCCACCGTGTTGCGGTTTGGCGGGATATAGTGATCCTTACATCGTTCGAAAAAAAACCCAATAAAGCTACCCTTTCAAACCATGTTTTTTTGCTTATTTGCTATTGTATTTGGTTGTAATATGTTATAAAGAATTGTGCATGTGAAGGGATATTATATTTTTTAAATATGGAAAAAATGAAAGCTAATTTAAAATGTATGGACAGATTAATTGATGAAAATGGCTCTCAATAACGACGCAAAAAGGAATTTTACAGGAGCAAGTGAGATTTTACAATAACGTGTTTGATAAAAATGGGAATTTTGTTGAGGAGGATGCTGAAATTAAAGTTCTTAATTTAGATATTCCTCAGTTAAATGACGAACGAAAATATGTTTTGGAAACTGATTTTACCGTGTTAGAAATCGGCAGGGCGCTGTCTTTATTAAAAAAAAAAATGGTTCGTCACCAGGTTTAGACGAATTGAGTACAAGTTTCATGAATGTTTTTTGGCCTAAAGTAAAAATGATGGTGGTTAATTCCCTTCAAAGTGCATTTAGAGTTGGTGAATTGTCAGATACTCAGAAAAGAGCAGTTATCACGTTGATCCATAAGGGTAAAGATTTGCCGAGAGATAGCCTTAAGAATTGGAGACCCTATACGTATCTGTAACCAATACAGATTATAAAATGCTGGCAAAATGTTTATCGCAGTGCTTATCCTGATCTGGTGTTATTTCTGACCTCATGTCAGAAGATCAGACAGGATTTATTAAGGGAAGAAAGGCAAGTAACTTGATTAGATTAATTGACGATGTCATTAATTACGCTAATGAAAGAAATCAAGCAGGTAATTTATTACTTGCCCTTGACTACGCTCGAGCCTACGATTCCATCTCAAAAGACTATGTGGTCTGGTCCTTTAAAAAATTTGGTTTTGGCGAAAAATTTGTTAAATGGATTAAAGTTTTAATGACAAACACCACGAGCTGCATAAATTATATGGGTTGGATTTCGGAAGAAATAAGTGTGAATTCCGGAATCCGTCAGGGATGTCCCCTCTCACCTTTGGCCTTCGTGCTTGCTGTAGAATTATTAGCAATCAAAATCCGAAGTCACCCCAATATTACAGGATTTGCCTTACCAGATGTAGGTTTTGCAGAACAAACATCGCGTATCTTGAAACTGGCTATGTACGCCGATGACATAACTGTTTTACTTCAAGATAAAAACGACATGGAAACGGTTTTGAAAATCATTGATGATTTCTCCAATATATCTCGCTTAAAATTAAATAAAAGTAAAACGGAAGCAATGTGGTTGGGATCGCGTAAAAACTGTCAAGAGAAATATTGCGATATTAAATGGAATACCCAGGTTAAAATCATGGGAATTAGTCAGTTTTAAAAATGACATCCCGGCCTCTGAAATTATGGAAAATTGGTCCAAAAGACTTGAAAAAGTTGAACAAATCATTTGCAGATAGTCAAGAAGAAATTTAAGTATAAGCGGCAAATTATGTATTATTAAGTCGTTCTTAGTTTTACAATTTGTTTACGTTATGCAGGCGCTACTTGCCCCTGTTAAAGTTCTCGATAAGTTGAATACTATTTTGTTCAGGTTTCTCTGGAAAAGGAAGTATTCAAATACAAAAGCCGACATGTATTGTGTAATGTGGTGGAAGAAGGTGGTATTAACATGATAAACGTCCACGATATGCAGACTTCTTTTTTTACTCACATGGGCAGCAAAACTTCAACCGAACAAAAACATGAACCGTGGACAACGATTCCATTAAGTCTTTATCAGGTATTGGGAAGAAATTTACTTTGTTTTAAAGCCACAACACCACGAAAACTGTTCCAAGGTATTGAATGCATTCGATCAAACTTTTGGACAGAAGTTCTCTTAAAATGAATCCATAATAAAGCATTGATTTATGAGAGAGAAGATCGCTTTGGCGATCAATGTTTGTGGAACAATATAAAAGTGGTTTATAAAAATAAAAGCTTATATTTTAAAAAATGGATAGAAGCGCACTTAGATACGGTGAAAGATATCTGGGTTAGCGGAGATATGATTCCTTTTAACCAGCTGTGCACAAAGATAAGATACAGTCCCTCTAGATTTTTTGAGTACGGCGCAGTGAAGACTGCTGTGCGAGCGCTTGCACTTCGCAAAAACACAGCCAGTTGAACACTTTTTTGGGGCAATGTGAGAAGTTGACGAGCTTTTGAGAAAATGTCCATTATATTTTTAGAAATACAGGATCAAATGTGCACCTCTCAGAACACGATGTCTTGTTTGGTTATCAACCTAGTAATATATGCCAAAATAATAAGGTACTTAATCACATTATTTTGATTGCAAAAATGTGTATTAGTAAATATAAGTATGGTGATAGGTACATAGAGAATACTACATGGCTTGCTGTGTCGTACCAGATTTACACGAGTTGTTTTTTTAAATATTGAACTGCGAGCGAAAGCGAGCTGTTCACTATTTGAAAAAGCAACGAGTGTAAATCTGGTACGGAACAGCAAGCCATGTAGTATTCTGTTTATCCTACATACTGTACTTACGTGTATTTTACTGAAAATGTCCTGCATTCGAGGCAGCTAAATTGAAGACGCTTGTTTTAGAACCTCGATCTCTTCAGTCTAAAGCCTCGTGCAATCTATTACGTCAAAGCAAAGAAACGTCACTCTGAAAGTGTGGCGTGACGTGTTAGTTCTAAAGATTCATCGAGGGTAATTAGCGAGCGCAATTTGTGTTTCTATAATGACGTTTGTCTCGGTGACTTTGGCATCATAAGCAGTGGAAAAACAGGTCCCTGCCAGACTTGCTTGACATGACCTCATTTACATGATATACACACGTGTGATTTGAACGATTATTATCTCACGGGTGTCTCTCTCACGTATGTAGGATAAGATTTGAATAGTATATTGGAAAATGAAATGTACATTGGAAGTATGTGAGTAATGTATAAGTCGAGATGAGGTGAAGTGATATCAGTATGACGTTTGTGAATATTATGAGGGGGGTGGGAGGGAGCGGATGGACGAGAATAAGGGGGAAAAAAAGGAGGAAAAAAAGTAACCATGTATGGCTCCTCAATTGCTTTTTGTATAAACAACCATGCAAACCACAAAAAAAGAGAAAAAAAACCCCAGGTTTTCTCCAATTTAAAAAAAAAAAAAAAGTCGCTTAAAGGCATACTAACGCGCTCCCGTGTTTACGATGTGTAGTTTGCCCACAATCGATGTCAAATGCATCATAAGGCCATATAATGACGATATGTCGCAATGCGCGGACCATATACATGCATTACAGCTTGTTCTAGCTTCTGAAAAAGTGAGGATGTCAACAAAGACGCGGAGTTATTTCCCTTGCGTCAACGCTACCTCTGTTGGCAAATCTATAAATAGGACGATCTAGATCAAAATAAAAATTCAAATATCTCAACATTTAAGGGGTCCTAGACCACAATATCTTGCAGGGAACTTAATTTAGCATGTCTCCAGCTGTGGGTAAAGCAATTAGCGTGTATAGTCATCGAGTACATATGGCTTTAAGGCGAAATTACTACATTTAGTCAAGCTGTGGAACTCACAGAACGCACTGCATTTTTTTACAGTGACCGTAGTCCGCCGCTCGCGCAAAACGCAGTGAAACTGACGAGACTGTTTAGCGCGGTGGTGGTTTCGTTGTGCTGCATAGCACGCTTTTCTGTACCTCTCTTCGTTTTAACTTTCTGAGCGTGTTTTTAATGCAAACATATCATATCTCTATGATTTGGAATCAGGAACCGACAAGGAATAAGATGAAATTGTTTTTTAATCGATTTCGGAAATTTGATTTTGATCATAATTTTTATATTTTTAATTTTGAGAGCTTGTTTTTAATCCGAATATAACATATTTATATGTTTTTGGAATAAGAAAATAATGAAGAATAAGATGAATGTAAATTTCGATCGTTTTATAAAAAAAAATAATTACAATTTTCAGATTTTTAATGACCAAAGTCATTGATTAATTTTTAAGCCACCAAGCTGAAATACAATACTGAAGTCCGGCCTTTGTCGAAGATTGCTTGGCCAAAATTTCAATCAATTTGATTGAAAAATGAGGGTGTGACAGTGCCGTCTCAACTTTTACAAAAAGCCGGATATGACGTCATCAAAGACATTTATCGAAAAAAGAAAAATATGTCCGGGGATATCAAACCTAGGAACTCTCATGTAAAATTTCATAAAGATCGGTCCAGTAGTTTACTCTGAATCGCTCTACACACGCGCACGCACACCGGCACAGACACAACTTGACTAAATGTAAAAAGTGTGTGAGAGAGAGAGAGAGAGAGAGAGAGAGAGAGAGAGAGAGAGAGAGAGAGAGAGAGAGAGAGAGAGAGAGAGAGAGAGAGAGATGATAATGATGATGATGGAACTTTATTTTTCAAGGATAGAGGTTTAAGGTGACGCCTTTTCTTACAACCGGTCCTTACTTCTAATACAAATGTCTAATTAATGATAAACAAGTAAAGCAACATGACAAATAAACAAAGTAAACGAACGAACCAGCAAACAATCGACAAGTAAGCAAACAAGCAAATAAACATAAACAACAAAATGACAAAGTAAGGAACATA
>NC_090247.1:28029358-28259358 GCF_037325665.1 Littorina saxatilis
GATACATATCTGACCAAGTGCAGGCTTTCTGAACTTTTTGAATCATTATGACTTATGCTCAGCAATAACAGACACACACACACACACACACACACACACACACACACACACACACACACACACACACACACACACACACCCCCACACACACACACACACACACACACACTCACATCTTACTAAATCTACTTCAATTGAATTAGTTGACGTAAGTAACAGTTCAACACACACATCATGATTTTATTTACATTATTTTTGCATTCTCCGACAAATATGTCTGTGCTCAATATTGAAGTAATTATGCTCTATTATCTCGACTCGGTTACTTTGGAAGATATTGCTCCCGTTCAAAATCCTAAACATTCCTTCACATTCTTTAACAGCATGGAGTCATACATTGATAGGGTAGGCGATCGTGGCTTTTGCAGAGCTACAATTGAAAAACTCTTATAAAACACAGTTACCATTTTACCGAAGTTTGCAAGAAATGTGTAACTTCACAACACTTATGAAAACTTCATTAAGTGCATTCACGACTCAAACACGACTCCAGAATTGTTTTCAATTACATCGGCAAAACAAAACAAGAAAAAAATCCCCAGCAAGCAAATTAAAACAAACCAAACCAAAACTGACATCGAAAAATGTGTTCACAGTGCAAGGAAAATGTAACTATAACCCGCTTTTTCCGACACTAGTCTGATTGTCTACCCGCACTTAGAAACAGGAAGCATGCATATCCCCTGCACTGGGAGGGGGTGGGGGAGCTTTATTGCTTAGGTGAGCTTTGTAGGAAGCTACCTGTACCCCCCAGTGTAGGATCGGCTTCTAAACACTACTTCTTGGATTTAGTTTTGTCGTGTGTGAAAATGTTTACCAACGAAAGCAAAATAACTGAGCAGTCTATAATTATTTCTTTCAAACAGAGCTCATTCCTTTCAAACTCTCATTGTTTTCAATTATAATTTCGAAATTGTGATCGAAATTCGGCTTTTCGTTCATGCTGCTGCTGATTTCGTGTGTGTATCTGCATGTATCGCATTTACTGAAAAGTTGCTGAGATGTATGAATTCTCATTTACACCCAGTGTGTAAAGAAAACATTGAATACATTGTCATGATTGACCTTTTTCACGACAGACAGATAACTACAGCCTTTACTTGTATGTAGATTGATGTTTGTCCTTTTTATATTCCTTTTAAAATTGATAAATATTTTTAAACCTTTCTCGGAACAGCTTTCGCAATTCATGTCCACCCACAGGCGCCGGACTATTCTGAATAACAGCGACTGCTCAAAGAACAACACCTTAAAAAAAACCATGGCTTTAATTTAAATGTAGCCGCATTAACCCTAAATGTTTGTTATAATACAGTAAAACTATTACATATCTGATTATTCTTGTTCACCTATTTCGTCTCCTCTACCCCCGTGTATTGTATGTGCCTCTTGTTTTATCAGTTATGGACTGGGCAGAGCTGTGGCTTCGGCTCTCAGTGTCAAATTTCCAAACGCCGAGGGAGGTGTTTAACTGACCGTATCAAGCACGCGCGCTTATCGTGCATTCCGAACGCGTGTTCTGGAGTGACTGACAGGGGCTCAAGTTCTCCCTTCCTTAAAAATAAGGGAGTCTGGACTGGACCGCGTCTGAACTGGTAAGGTCATATATTGTACTACGTTGCAAGCCCCTGGAGCAACTTGATTTTTTTATTAGTGCTTTTGTGAACAAGAAACAATTAACAAGTGGCTCTATATCCCATCTCCCCCCCCCCCCCCCTTTTCCCCCGTCGCGATATAACCTTGAATGGTTGAAAACGACGTTAAACACCAACTAAAGAAAGAAAGAACAAGAGAAGCTGTACGGACCTGAAATGGCTCGCTACAGAAGACCTCCAGTATCATCTCCAGAGCTAAAATCCGTATGTAAAAGGCGATTTACAAGAAGAAGTAGAACAAAAGAACAATAACAGTGACAGAGACTGCAAGGGAGAGGGGGGGTGGGGGAGTCAGAGACAGACAGACAAACATACGGATAGAACATAACAGGCAGACGAGCAGGTGCAGAACCTCCCAGGCTATTCGTAACTCTTAAGGGTGGGCCATCATGCTTTCGTTGACAAGATGATTTACCCGCCCCCACCCCCGGAAGTATGGCCCCACCCGCCCTCGCGTTTTCCATATTTCGATATTGTTGTTTGTTTGTTTTTGTTGTCGTTTTGTGATTTGGGGATTTTTTTTAAAGCCATGTTTCACATGCTATCAGAAGCTTGGGTCGTCTTAAAAGAGAGAGAGAGAGAGAGCGAGAGAGAGAGAGAGAGAGAGAGAGAGAGAGAGAGAGAGAGGGGGGGTTGAGAGGGAGGAATAGAGAGAAGGGGGAGGGAGATATAAAGGAGAAAAAAAGGTTCTTAGCCTGCTTTTTGAGGCTTTTTCTCGTGCCCAGGAGTGTCAGTGTATCCCAAGCATAGGTGTACCATTCTCTGAAGTCCCGCTTTTCCGGCAATAATGATTAGTGGTGTTATGGACTTATCGACGATGCTAAAGACACGAGATCAAAGACTCCTGATGAAAGCCGGTTTATCTCTTATCAGGTATTGGTAATAAACACTGTCTTGGAAAATTGCATCCCCGTATAAGTAAGTACGGTACTTTCATCTCACTGATAAGGTGAGCTGTGATGTATAGCGAAGTGATTCTACTCCTGTGCATAAGATAAGACTAAATGCATTTCGTGCACACCGACTTCAAGACTAAATCAAACACATACACGCACGCGTGCGCGCACATATACACTATAACACACACACACACACACACACACACACACACACACACACACACACACACACACACACACACACACATACACACTCGAACGAACGCACATATGCACGCCGGCACACGCTCCGTGCACACACACGCGGCGCGCGCGATCTTCCACACATTTTTATCTGAGATGCGTGATCATGCACACTCGTAAATTAACTTATTTTTTTAGCAGCCTCCTACGTTAAAAAGTTCTTTAATAAAATGTTTATGGCCATCAGTGTGATAAATATCCGCACAGTGAGTTCACCTGTGAGTTTATATTTTATGTTACTGCCGTAACCGACTTTTTGTGACATCTGTCATGATGATTCCGATGAGGAGTTATCGATCTGATGTGGTTTTAGTTTCTAGAGTTTGACAAGTGTATAAAAGCACATTATTGCGTGTTCAACTCAACATTTTCCTACAGTTAATGTCCCCGAAAAAGGGTCTAGATTCCTGTAAGGTCGAAAAGAACACTTGCGATTTTACACATCTCAACGTTTTTCTTCCTGCCATCATCTCACAAGCTGCAGTATAGAGATAAGTGGTCACCCTTCCTTACTCTTTGTCCGTAGTGTATCTTTTTTGTCCACGTTAGAGACTGACAGGTCAACATTCCAGTGAGTGTTTCATTCTGTCAATACTGAAATAAACATTTAAAATTACCTGTCTTGTTTTTAGACATCTCAACAAACTTGGTTGTGGGTGCCTTTCCCTTAGAGCGAAATTTGGTGAGGACCTTTCTCTGCTAAAGTACATAAATGCTCAAAGTGTTTTCAGCTAACTTAATACATTTCTCAATAGATCTTAAACATAATGTGTGCAGAAAAAAAATCAAAAATCTTATTAACACTTGAGAGAACTCGACGTGTGGAAATAAACCTCTTCTCAGAATGTTCTACGAAGTATATGCGACATTGTTTTTGTTGAATTAAAAACTCTCCAAACTGGATCTGCGTATAAAATCATCTCTTGGAAAGTATACATTCCAAACGTGTGTAAGAAACTTTGAAAGAAGCATTCAATGTAAAAACCAACAAATCATGTTCAGCATGTTGGTCAACGGTCAGCTTGCTTCTTGAAATTAAAAGTAGTTTCCTTCTTGTGCAGGCCATGGGGAAAGGGCGGCCGAGTGGTAAAGTGCACTTGCCTCGGAAGCGAGAGGTTGCGAGTTCAACCCTGGGTCGGGGCGTAAGCAATTTTCTTCCCCCTTTCCTAGCCCAGGTGGTGGGTTCAAGTGCTAGTCTTTCGGATGAGACGAAAAACCGAGGTCCCTTCGTGTACACTACATTGGGGTGTGCACGTTAAAGATCCCACGATTGACAAAAGGGTCTTTCCTGGCTAAAAAGGTATAGGCATAGATAAAAAAAAAATTCCACCAAATACCGGTGTGGCGTGGAACAATAGGCCGTGTAAAGTAAATATTCGCCGTAATGGCTTGAGATTTACTGGTCGATGTGAATGCGTGATATATTGTGTAAAAAATTCCATCTCACACGGCAGAAACTAATATTTAAAGCGCTTAGAGAACGTCAAGCGCTATATAAATCTCCCATATCTATATATATATACGACTTGTGTCTGTCTGTGTGTGTGTGTGTGTGTGTGTGTGTGTGTCCGCGATGCACGGCCAAAGTTCTCGGTGGATCTCTTTCAAATTTGGAGACCGTATTCAGCTACACCCCGGACACAACTTCATCGATGAGATATATATTTCAACACGTGCTCTCAGCGCGCAGCGCTGAACCGATTTTGGTTTTTCTCTGGATCCATTCCCAGTAACTCTTCCTTAATATCTTCTCCAGTGTTTTCAGCCGCGTTTATCTCCCTTCCTCCGTGCGGTGCGCCGGCAAAGCCGGCGTACACCCGGCATAGCCGGGTCCCCGGCACAGCCGGGTATTCGACTCGACTTCTTCCCGGCGCAGCCGTACCCGGCGAAGCGGGTATTCATCTAGTAAATCTATATATATATACGACTTGTGTCTGTGTGTGTGTGTGTCCGCGATGCACGCCCAAGGTTCTCGATGGATCTGTTTCAAATTTGGTGGGCATATTCAGGTAGACCCCGGACACAACCTGGTCGATGAGATATTTCAACACGTGCTCTCAGCGCGCAGCGCTGAACCGATTTTGGTTTTTCTCTGGATCCATTCCCAGTAACTCTTCCTTATCTTCTCCAGTGTTTTCAGCGTTTATCTCCCTTCCTTCGTGTGGCGTCAATCCATATTCCCGTTTCTATTTTTAGAAGGTCACTGTCGACAACCCTCAATCCATATTCCCGTTATACTATTTTTAGAAGGTCACTACTCTTCTCCAGTGTTTTGCGCGTTTATCTCCCTTCCTTCGTGCGGTGCGCCGGCAAAGCCGGCGTACACCCGGCAAAGCCGGGTCCCCGGCGCAGCCGGGTATTCGGCTCGACTTCTTCCCGGCGAAGCGGGTATTCATCTAGTAAATTAATACATGTTGTAAATCACTATAGATCCGTCTATGCTTTTATCATGGATAAGAGCATTTTTCCACTTGGACACATACCAAAATGCTACAGACTGCTTTCTGTGCAAAGTGGGACCTTTATTCTTTGCACTGAATAAAACACTTGGGTGTCATCTGCGAATTTTGTTGAACAACAAATACAAAGCAGCAACGTTTTTTGTTATTGGTTGATATCATATCAGTGTGTCCCCGTTGAAGGAAAGTCTTACTGAATAGTACTTAAATGGTTTGCATGATCGTTAAAACGGGAAGGTGTAATGAAAGTATTCTGGGCATGTTCAACATCTGATTGCACGCAGGTGCATGCGCTTTGCAGTAAAGAGACAAACAGAGCATTTAAGTAGAGAGAGGGTGATAGACGAAAGAGAGAAACACACAGAGGAAAAGAGAGAGAAATTAAGAGTGAAAAGCACACACGCACGCACACACGCATCCACGCACACTCACACACACTTCATGCATAACTCTAGCGCACAGAAACATCTGTTTATCTTCTCTTTCTTTATTCACTTTGCATCATAAATATTGAATAATAAACATGCAAAAGTTAGTGGGTAAGAACCATAATTTCCAATATAAAAAAAACCCATAAACTCAGGACTTCAAAATCTCAAGGCTAAAGCAGCAACAATAATATCAACCCATAAATCTGTTCGTTGCTTACAATTTGCTGATATTTTTTCAGTGAACATAAACTGGCAGCTAATTCAAAAGATACAGTCAAACTTCAAGAAGTAATTCCATCTTTATAAGTTAGACATACAAACTGTATTGAAATATCAAAATTGACCAGTTACACATATCCATCCAACCTGTCACTTGTGTATGCTTTTAAAAATTAGAAGCTTAAAAATACCATAAACCTTCCTTTGCAAATACAGTGGAACCCCCCTTTAAAAACTTCCAAAAATCTGAAAAATTCAGGTCTTAATATGTAAGGAGTCTTACATTTAATTTTTGGAGTAAATGTACAGATTTTATGAACAGAAAGTTTGAGAAAACGAAAGAGAAGGAATCTTTCTTTCTTTATTTGGTGTTAAACGTCGTTTTCAACCGTTCAAGGTTATATCGCGACAGGGAAAGGAAGGGGGGGGGGAGGGGGAGGTGGGATAGAGCCACTTGTCAATTGTTTCTTGTTCACAAAAGCACTAATCAAAAAATTCCTCCAGGGGCTTGCAACGTAGTACAATATATTACCTTACTGGAAGAATGCAAGTTTCCAGTACAAAGGACTTAACATTTCTTACATACTGCTTGACTAAAAATCTTTACAAACATTGACTATATTCTATACAAGAAACACTTAACAAGGGTAAAAGGAGAAACAGAATCCGTTAGTCGCCTCTTACGACATGCTGGGGAGCATCGGGTAAATTCTTCCCCCTAACCCGCGGGGGGGTAGAAGAAGGAATCTTAAATTGGGGGTCTTAACAGGGGGGTTCCAATGTAATCAGTGACACCACCACAGGTCTATTCAGGCTTTTACATGGAATGACAGCATGCTTACACTTTGGCACATACTGAACATTAAGCCTGACAATCTCTCTGCTCATGTACATGATCGTTTACACAGGAATTCAGGTATCTTTTACATAAGTGGCAGCTAAATCAAAGACAGCTGAGTTTCGCCAAGATTTCAAGTTCATGAGAATTTTGTGAAGATTCGCTGTCTTTGGCTAAATATAAACACTTTTCAAAGATTAAAATCAGTCCAGCTAGTTATACATATATACATGTACTTCCAAACCTTCACTTGTGTACGATAATTTTTTAAAGATTAAAAGTCACTGTACATTTATATTAACAACGTACTGTTTAACAAAATCATCAGAGCCTTGGAATATGCTATGGGCACAATCAAGGTTTTACAAACACAAAACTGTTTCAAGTTCTTTGTCTAGTCTTAAAAAAACAATCAGCTATAAAATGTGAATGTTGAACATTCACTAAACGACGTCAAGAGCTTGGGTCTCTCTTTTTTAACTGAATTGGAGTTAACCGCAGAAAACCATGATTTTCCATGCAGATAAAGATTAGAAAATGAACAAGGTATGATTACTTGGAATAAAAGTATTCTGCAGCAGTGACCATGAAGTGAAGGAAACTTAATTGTGCTTGGAAAAGGTCCAGAACAAGGGGAAGGGAGGGTGACTGTGTGTTGTGTGTATCGATAGTGGAGGTTCCATTGAAAACAAATAAAAGATATAGCTAGTTTGCGTTTTGCCTGAAACACATTTTTTTCAAAATGTATCGCAATCTACACACATTTTGATATGTGAATAAAAAATAGTATCATTTCATCATGTAAAAGCCTAACCAATTTGTGGCAATTTACAAAATGGTTTACACAGGAGGGAAGGTACTTTTGACACTCCCTGTTATCATAAAACACAAATGAAATTGAACTTACTATATTTTTGCCAAATTACACTTAGCGACGTTATATATGTATTTGATATTCTAATTGAGTAGAAAATGTAGTTCATACTAAGTTCTTCTTCTTCGTTCATGGGTTTGACTCCCACGTTCACTCATGTTTTTAGCACGAGTGGATTTGTACGTGTATGACCGTTTTTACCCTGCCATTCAGGCAGCATACGTCGATTTCGGGGGAATACTAATATTAATACTTTTGTATTGTACCAAAATACAATGAATTTCCCTCTCAGTGTAACACTTCACGCCCTTTCTGATAGACAAAAAGACAAGACAGGTAAGAAGAAGCAGACAGATCTTTCTTTATTTGGTGTTTAACGTCGTTTTCAACCACGAAGGTTATATTGCGACGGGGAAAGGGGGGGAGATGGGATAGAGCCACTTGTTAATTGTTTCTTGTTCACAAAAGCAATAATCAAAAAATTGCTCTAGGGGCTTGCAACGTAGTACAATATATGACCTTACTGGGAGAATGCAAGTTTCCAGTACAAAGGAAGCAGATAGATAATTAAAGAGCAAGACCAGCAAGACCATGTATATGTATACATACTTTTCTTGAAAAAGCAACAGGGAACTTCAATACCCCTTTCAAGTGAAAAGAAAATGATGTGTGACACATGTAATGCATCCTTCAAACAGTTGGAATGTGGAATGTTTAAATCATTTAGCATACCACACACACACACACATATGCATACAGGCAGACTGCAGGCACCTAGGTCCGGTGCACATGCACGTACATGTACTTAATCACACACACACACATTAACTTATAAGGTTCAATGGTAACTTGAAATGGATATTGATAAGCACAAAGGTAAACTAATGTGAAGGCACATGAACATAACAACAAAGGGGACAAAAAGGCAATATTTGTCACTTCACACGTCTTCAGCGAAAAATAAAAATTAGAAAGAGATAAATTAGGTGCCACATCAAATCACATTTTGATAAGCTCTTGAAAATTCACACCCCATCATAACATTTTTCAAGCACTGAGGAATGATACGTACATTACAAACAACAGAGCCATACATTGACGTCTGACAATCTTGTTCACACAGAGTAACCATGAAATGATAAGAAGTCAAAGAAATAGTCCAACTACGTTCACGTATTAAAAATCCTTCCCATGCACGTTCGACAACATGAAAATGCATTGTAATACATAATTTCAATGCTTCATAATACTCCCAGCCAAGCATTTAAAGTTCAAATAAATAACACTCAGATAACAAACACCCTAGAATGATATACCAGCAAAACCCCAACATAAACTTTAAAGTTTAAAACTTTATCATATCACCACAAGCAAACTATGATCAGACAATAGCGTAATTACAGTTAATAAATATATACGATACAATGCCTAAAGAATACACAAATGCCCTATTATTAAAACCTCATTACAAATTTTAAAAATTAAAATTGGAACAAAAACAATTCACTGTAACAATTTCATTAATCTGATGCTTCTACTGTTAACTATTCAACGATTACTTAATTATATGTAAAGTAATTTATTACAAGTCCTTACCAAAAACTGACAAAACTTTGAATCTGAGCAACTTCACTAAAAACACACAAAAATCTCATACAAAATAAACTGGACTAATGGGACATAGCACTTGGCTCATTATTTGACAGATCATTTGTCCTTACCATAGCGGAAGATCATGATCTCTCATACTGACAAACATGGTAATTAGCAGACAGAAAGTTCATTGAAATCCTTCCATTTAAAGTGCATTTTGAACGATAGAATTCAAAGCCTACAAAATCTTTAAACAATAAAAATGAACTTCCATCAACAATTATTTTTTATTACATTAAGCACAAGTCAGCAGATCAAAATATCCTCAATCGCCTCTTCAAGCAAGATAATAAATAAGTTAAATAAAATTAAGTTTACTACAGTAACACCACAAAAATATACAATTATCCTTTGAAATATGATTGACTTTTTGTTTTAGTTGATCTTGCAACTCAAAGCCTAGCGAAAGGTATCTGCAATAATTGCACACACACACACACACACACCCACCCACTATGTCTTTTTTTACATTTAGTCAAGTTTTGACTAAATGTTTTAACATAGAGGGGGGAATCGAGACGAGGGTCGTGGTGTGTGTGTGTGTGTGTGTGTGTGTGTGTGTGTGTGTGTGTGTGTGTGTCTGTGTGTGTGTGTAGAGCGATTCAGACTAAACTACTGGGTCGATCTTTATGAAATTTGACATGAGAGTTCCTGGGTATGATATCCCCGGACGTTTCTTTTCTTTTTTTCAATAAATACCTTTGATGACGTCATATCCGGCTTTTTGTAAAAGTTGAGGCGGCACTGTCACACCCTCATTTTTCAATTAAATTGATTGAAATTTTGGCAAAGCAATCTTCGACGAAGGCCGGGGTTTGGTATTGCATTTCAGCTTGGTGGCTTAAAAACTAATGAGTGAGTTTGGTCATTAAAAATCAGAAACTTCTAATTAAAATCATTTGTTTATTAAACGATCTAAAAACAATTTCATCTTATTTTTCGTCATTTTCTGATTCCAAAAACATATACATATGTTATATTTGGATTAAAAACAATCTCTGAAAATTAAAAATATAAAAATTATGATCAAAATTAAATTTCCGAAATCGATTTAAAAACTATTTCATCTTATTCCTTGTCGGTTCCTGATTCCAAAAACATATAGATATGATATGTTTGGATTAAAAACACGCTCAGAAAGTTAAAACGAAGAGAGGTACAGTAAAGCGTGCCATGAAGCACAGCGCAACCGCTGCCGCGCCAAACAGGCTCGTCACTTTCACTGCCTTTTGCACTAGCGGCGGACTACGTTCAGTTTAATTCTGTGAGTTCCACAGCTTGACTAAATGTAGTAATTTCGCCTTACGCGACTTGTTTCCTTTTCTATCTCTGCCTAGTTAATTAAAAACACTGAAATACTCCTAAAAATTTAAACTGGATTATTTTGAAACAGTAAAAATCACTGAGAGACAATGTTTGCCACCAGAAGTTGTGCAGTAATCACTTGTAAACAAATCATACATTAGCATAACATTCGCAAATACCACTCTGCATCTCTGAGAACTTTGGAATAACTTGAGAAAATCTTGCTTGAAATCTTTACTCTGGATAAATATAATTGATAAGCTTTTCAAAGCAGCAAAAATCTTCTAGTAATTAACAGGCATGAAAACTGAAAAAAAAAAAAAATACTGAAAAAAAAATTCGAAGGCGCGTAGCGCCAAGTTTTGCAGGCGCGTAGCGCCAAGTTTCGCAGGCGCGTAGCGCCAAGTTTCGCAGGCGCAAAGCGCCAAGACTTCTAGGGGGGTCCGGGGGCATGCTCCCCCGGAAATTTTTTTTTTCAAGGGTGCAATTTGGTGCAATCTGGGGCTATCTGAGCCTTAAAATTGGATTCAAACATGGCCCCAAAACTATTTTACTATAACTGTGACTAGGAAAAAAAAAAAAAAAAAAAAAAAAAAAAAAAAAAATTAAAAAAAAAAAAAAAAAAAGGAAAAATACGGAAATTAAAAAAAAATACGGTTTATTTTTTTCAAAAATACGGAAAATACGGAAAATACGGAGAATTTTCATGCCTGAATTAAAGGGACATAACTCAATACAAGTAATGAAGAAACAATGTATCATGGCGATTGACAACTGCAAGCAATGTCATTAAAAGTCAGTGAGCCCAAACACTGCAGTCTAGCTAGCTGTTTACCTACCATTACACAAAATATTTAAATTCAGCAGCTCAGAAAGTGGACATTTCACAAGTAGCATTGAAGTACACACTAATAACTCTCCAAATAAAAATATGACTTCCTGAATTCCAGAATAATCTCAACTGGATCCTAAAATAACATGTCCAAAAATTCCATGCCCCACCAAACGTTGCACCTTCAAGCAAAAAGCAAAACAAGCTAATTTAAGCCAAACCAACAACACTGTAATACATGGAATAACTGGAATATATAGTTAGTGGGCAAAAACAACTGGCAAACCAAACCACACCAAAGCAAGAAGGAATAATCTTTAAAAAAACAAAAAACCCACATCAACAACAAAACACTAAGTAACCCATGCACTTCAAAGAAGGATATCAAGATGCAAATGGCTTAATTAGCACTGAGTCTATTTGATGTCAAGGATTTGTCCTGTTCTTTGGTGGAAGCAGTCAAAAATAAACGAAACTTCTTTGAAATAACCGAAAACTTAATCGTTATCATTTTGGAAAGTCTGCTTTAATGGTGGGAGAAAGGTCACAGACGCCAAAAACTGCCTAACATTTTTGAAAATTGAAAAGCTTTTATGGCCATTTTGGGAAAATTGCTCAAGAAAATAATGTTAGCAACATTATTGGATAGTATTAAAACACAGGCTATTACATGTTTCTTTCTTTCTTTCTTTATTTGGTGTTTAACGTCGTTTTCAACCATTCAAGGTTATATCGCGACGGGGAAAGGGGGGAGATGGGATAGGGGAAAGGGGGGAGATGGGATAGAGCCACTTGTCAATTGTTTCTTGTTCACAAAAGCACTAATCAAAAAATTGCTCCAGGGGCTTGCAACGTAGTACAATATATGACCTTACTGGGAGAATGCAAGTTTCCAGTACAAAGGACTTAACATTTCTTACATACCGCTTGACTAAAATCTTTACAAACATTGACTATATTCTATACAAGAAACACTTAAAGGCATAGAAAGCTGATGAATATACACGCTAATTGCTTTACCCAGAGCTGGAGACAGACTAAATTAAGTTCCCTGCAAAATATTGTGGTCTAGGAGCCCTTAAATGTTGAGATATTTGAATTTTTATTTTGATCTAGATGGTCCTATTTATAGATTTGGCAACACATGTAACGTTGATGCAAGGGAGCTAACACCGCGGCTTTGTTGACATCCTCACTTTTTCAGAGGCTAGAACAAGCTGTAATGCATGTATTATGGTCCGCGCATGGTGACATATCGTCATTATATGGTCTTATGGTGCGTTTGACATCGATTGTGGGCAAACTACACTTTGTAAACACGGGAGTGCGTTAGTATGCCTTTAACAAGGGTAAAAGGAGAAACAGAACCGTTAGTCGCCTCTTACGACATGCTGGGTAGCATCGGGTAAATTCTTTCTCGTCCCAACCAATATGGGACTCCCCCTAACCCGCGGGGGGATATTACCTGTTTCCTTGTGTATCAATTGAACATTGGATTTCTCTTCTTTGAGCCATGTGACGTCAGAGGCCGACTAAAAAACATATGAAGGCTGCTTGGCCGCAAGACTACAAAAGAGAGCATGCATGTTTGTGTGCGTTCAATCATAAAAAAATCAGAGGAATTCTAACTAAAATGGATCGATACGAAAATTGTATTTGTATTGTATTGTATTTTTGACTAAAATATGACATACAAATTTGACACTGATCTTGACAGTCATGCATTTAGCGTGGTCTCGTTAAACTGGCTGTCTGGATCTGTGTAAAATGACATGTTTTGGTCAAAAACACAAATAACATATTATCTGCCTTTTTTGTTCCGTTGCAGGTCTATAAATTATCTAAAATAGTTGTGATTGGTACTGCATGTAAGTGAATCTTACAGTATCCCGAATAACAATTACAGAACATCAAAAATATTGCAAGTATAATAATGAACTATTAAAGACCTACTTAATACTCCCATTTATCAAACCATGATGTTCCTTGCAATGTTTTAGACTGAACAAACTGTGACAAGCGATGCAATGGGACGAATAAAACAGCATCAGAGAAAATGCTCCTTATGAGAGATAAAAGTTCTGAAGGATAAAAACTTTCAGCAGCAAAACATGTGTGATGTGGTCAATACATTTTCAAAGCAGTGTGGTTAAATTCTTCCAGGTAAGTACAAACAACAAAAAATGTCTTAATTTCATGTGTATAGGCAAAAATCTGGTTCAGATCATATTGAGAACAGGTTCAATTCAATTCCAGTCATTCTAAACAGTTGAACATACACAGGGGTAGAGTCATATTAGTTCTGATATACTCAGCCGCCAGAAGATCCACAATATTTTACATTCGCAAGCTAAGATGCATATTCAATTCAAACTCTTAAATACAAAACAGTCATTTAAATATTTTAAAATTTGACAAGAATACATAGTACTACCAGTACCAGAAATACAATAACAGAGATATTTCACTCAATCAATCCTACAAGTGAATGCCTAACAATTCTCAGAATGGGAAAAGTAAATCAAAAGCAGACAAGCAAGCATAGAAGCAACCTTACGAACACTTTTCACAGAAAAGCACACACACCATGCAACAAGCTCAGATACATATTCAGCTAAATCAGAATACAATTTATGCTGAAAACCTGAGAGACAAGTTTGACATTTCATCACATAAGCTACTCTCACTCTGACAAATATGGGCAGTGTCTAAAGCTTCTATACAAAGCAAACAAAATAAAGAAAGAAAGAACAAAACTTTAAGCTATACAAGAAATCTACCACACACACACACACACACACACACACACACACACACACACACACACACACACACACACCTTCAAAAGTCTAGTAAGCATATGTTTATACATGTACAGTAACCTGAATAACATAAAAAAAATAATCATTCCAAAGTAAAGTATACATTTTTATTCAAGGAGGTAACATAAATATTTAATTACTGTTATACACAGAATATGATTTGTATGCAAAACAAGAGGCGAAGCCATCAAGGCTCACGTAAGAAATCGACAAACAGTAACACACACACACACACACACACACACACACACAGAAAGAGCATCTAGGTGAAACTGTGCAAGAAAGCGAGACACTAGATCTAGATCTGTCTGTCTGCATGTAGCCTACTTACAGGGACACGACTGCCAACTAGTCTCGGCCCGCTCAAAATAATAATGACCGAGACTTTCAGTACTTCCTTCGCGTGACTCTAACCCTCTTACCTCATAATGTGACGTCAATGTAATGTGACGTCTTCAAATGTTAGAGTTTCTACCACAGACATACACACGCACGCACGCACATACGCACGCACGCACAGACAGACAAAGTTACGATCGCATAGGCTACACTTACGTGAGCCAAAAAAGGAGCATCTTCAGACAAATCAGGCGATCCCAAAACGTATAAATAAAAGAAATTGCAAAACTGCATGTTGTAAAATAATTCCTCTACACCAACCTCAGTTAACATCTTTGTCATGAAACTGCTTAAATGCTTTTGTACTCTGTGGAGGCAAGACAAAGTAAAATCAATATGTATACTAAATATGAAAAAATCCCACCTGGTACATGCCGGTACTGTTCAATACCATAAAAAAGAAAAAGAATATCAATTCAACACTTCCACTTTTTACCGTTGCTGCTACATTAAAACAACAGTATAATATGCTCACTTCAGCTTTACAGAACTTTGATATAGGAATAATCCAACATGTTCATACAAACTTTGAATTATATTAATTCTATCTACACTCATGCAATCACTCCTATTGTTCAAATATATAAATTAGATCGATATACATAGCGTCACAAAGACACAGACCATTATTTCTTCCAACAGTATGAGATAATATTGTGTGAGCATTATCAATACTTAAAGGCACAGTAAGCCTCCCGTAAACCATCACAGATACTGTCAGGCTTTTACACACAGTACAAACACCCTTCCATTTGAACGCTCACCAAACAGGAACATCCTAGGTGCCCTACGTAAAGAGCGAGCAATTTTCAAAGAATTTATTTTTGGTGGTTTATCTTACCCCTGAGCCATCGTGAACCCGTGTGATCCAGTTTCCCTTTTTCACAATGCAGTCGTCAGTTTGTAATTTAAATGCGGCTCGCTGTGAGCTTATCTGCAATAGCACGTTATTATGTACCTCTGACTTTTTACGAAACAAACGAACGTGGTTCATAAGAACTCTAGCGATGGCTTTTGACTGCCTATAAACCGCCGTCTGCTACGAAAACCACGACCTTGTGTGACCCTGCTTCCGGGCTTTTCTTTTTTCAAACTTTCAAAACTTCGAATTGTACTGATCTTGTCTTGATGAAAAAAGAATTCTTTTATGATTTAAGAATGTTTGTGTAACAAGCTGTCAATTTATTATTTAGATTTTAAAAGTTAGGTCTAGCGCCAAAACGCACCACGGTCCGATTCATTCTGATAATCATCGCTCCACGGCTATCGCCAGTTGAAGGGAAGCAACTAATTTTTGACCTGAGTTCAGGATGGGTCCGATTGAGATGGAGACAATCCGAAAAATTAATTCTTTGAAAATTGCTTGCTCTTTACGTAGGGCACCTAGGATGTTCCCGCTCGGTGAGTGTTCAAATGGAAGGGTGATTGTACTATGTGTAAAAGCCTGACAGTATCTGTGATGGTTTACGGGAGGCTTACTGTGCCTTTAACAATTTAGTAAAACAATTAACTTTTCAGTAATAATGTGTCAAAACAATTAACTGTCCTGTTCTGAAACAGCAGAATTTAAACCTTACAAAAAGAAGCATTTGCACTGAGTATAGCTCTGTTTAACACAAAATCTCAAACCGGTGAGAACTTTGTTCTCAGTTATTATACAGAAACTTAAATTTCCTTTTGTGCAAATTCTGGTAAAAAAAATGGTACAAAACCAATGTTATACTTATGCTCATTCGTTTCTGAGCAAGAATAATTCCTGAGAATTTTCTTTCATAATAATCATGACAACTTCATACAGTGTTTAAAACCTGAGCAAATCAGCAACTAAACTCATGTACAATTGGGCTTTAATTTACACCAAAAACCAAAAATCAGAATGCAGAACATAATTACACTGCAACTTTTTTTCAAGTCAACGAAAGATAAACTAGATGTCGAAACACTGTGAAAAACAAAAATTAATTGGTATGAGTGACACATAACTTTTGCATTTAAACAGCAAAATGTTTCAAACCACACAGACGAACAAACAGACAGTCTTCTAAAATGGTACCAGCTTAATTCACAAGATCAAAATTACAAGATCAAGTTTACAAGATCACAAGATTTTATTTAGCCCAGTGTGGTAAAACATAAGGAATATGCAGAGCCTAACAAAAGTGTCTGTATCTCTCAAACTATTGGGAATTTTTGATAGAGTCTTCATGAAATCCTCAAGCACCATAGAACCTTCCCAACTACCATTTTTTTAAAAGAATTAAACACGGAATTGTATTGTGTTGATCCCTAATCCAATACAGTGGGTTCATGTGCACGACCCATATTTTGCAAAGACGTTGTAAAAAGTGTATCCCTGTTCGTATGGTGTGGGTCGTGTATGACCCATACTTTTTACGTTGAATCCTTGGTTAGAAAGTATGGGTCAAACACGACCCACATCATCTGGACTGTGAAGTACAAAGCATGATCTAGTTTAGGTTAAACAAAAAGATTTCTTCGAAAGCAGTAAAACTTAAATCAGTTTTAAAATCTAAAATGAATGTAAAACAAGCCTTTATGTGTGCTCCATCCTTGATAGTAAAATTAAAACAATAAAAACATATACATTCATCACACACAACAAAATCTTTATGCCCTGCGATGAAGAGATGTTTTTCAAGGATTCTTAAAACCTTTCAATAATGAAGTAACAAAATGAATTATCAATACTCTCAACAAACACCAAATTCTTTTCAGATTCATCCACTCTCACACACTTTACACTCACTCTCCAAATCCACATCAGATTAAAAATAATAAATAATCTTTCTAACTACACAGAACAGACTACCAGCAGTTTGGGTGCATAAAGGAACAGCTCCATAATTATGCATTATGTCTGCCCCTCAAATCATGATATGTGCTAGTTGCAAGGGAAGTTTACCAGATCAGCATATATTACAATTCTGATAGACACATGGAGGAATTGGGGATTGTGATTGGATAGTCTCACACAGCCCTATTTCGATGATACATGTAATTCTATACTTCTACGGAAGTCGTTCAATTTCTTTTATATAATACAACAACAAACCACAAGTGGTGTTCTGTTTCAACTCGAGCAGACGGTCTTTCCTTTGCTATCATACAATCGAAGATATGCAATTCTACTTACCAACTGTAAAGATGATTATAAATTACCCTCATCTGCTTACTTTCCGACAAAACAAGACAAACATATACAATGAATGACCTTGTACACAACAAAATCAGTCTCCGAACTGAGAAAGTGGTACGTTACCACTTTCTCAAGTCTGTGAGACAAGCTTGAGTGTTTACCTAACTTCAAAATGTAGTTTCGGTAAGTCAAAATGGAAAAACAAACCACAAAAAGATTAACTTTCTTGCTCTTCCGCGTTGTTAGTTTGTTTTTGTTTCATTTTCAAGCAAAAAATATCAAACTTGACGTTGCGTTGAGAATGAATGCCACTGTGTTGTCTGGCTGTGAGAGGGCAGTACTGTTATGCAATAAACATGCGCAAAGAAAGTCTGTCTGCTTTTGTCAGAAACCAACCGCATCAAAGTAAAGATGTACAATTTGCAAGTCAGTAACCCCACATCTAGGTCAAAATAGCAATATAAATGCTATCATGTTTTAAAAGTGAAGATAGGGTCCGAAAGTTTGACTCCAACAAGTATAATATGCTTCAACTCATATTCTACTTGGTCTCGTCAAAATATCCGACCCTATCGCCACACTAAAAACACGATAGTTATTAACATTCTGTCCTTGATCAAGACTTTTTTTTCTCCAAAACTTAACACAATTGAATTCTTTCTCTCTTGTTATCACTCACAAACACACACACAGAAAGACACACCCACACAACTCTATTACACACACACCCACACAACTCTATTACACACACACCCACACAACTCTATTACACACACAGACACTCACCCACACAACTCTATTACACACACACCCACACAACTCTATTACACACACACCCACACACCCACACAACTCTATTACACACACACTCACACAACTCTATTACACACACACACACACAACTCTATTACACACACACCCACACAACTCTATTACACACACAGACACTCACCCAAGCATGCACAAACACACTCACAATTTTTACAGACGTCAGTGGAAAGACTCCTCTTCGCTGGTGTCCGATAACAAGGGCACTTTGGCGCCGCCGTTTGCAGGAGGAATGGAGTACTTGACGCCACCAGCCATCGCCACCACTCGGGTGCGCTGCATACGTTTCAAATAGCGGTGTTGTCGGCAAGCAGCCACAGCAAAAACACCACCCACACTGCCAATCACTAGTAGCACAAAGAAGTCTGCAAAAGAAAACAAAACTCATTTTTAATTGCATTAATGGAGACATAAAGATTTAGCAGAAATGCTGCTTACACTGAAAGTAATACATTCCCTGCCCCCTCTCACCTCTCAATCACTAACTAAAAGCAAATATATATATATATATAAATATATTAAAATTGAAAGCGTTTTTAAAATGTTTGAAAAGTGCATGCTTTCAAAACAATCTCATGCACAAGAACTGGACTAATCAAACCATTTAATCAATTAAATCATTCTCTGTTATACTTATAGTTTATACAGTGGTATCTGAAATGAAAGGACACCTGCCTTTCAAAACAGGTATATTTTGCCAGAGATACACTTTTCAAGAAACAACAGGAGGAGTCCTTTCAATGGAGGTGTTCTCTCATGGAAAGATTCACATATCAAGTGCTGTTACAGGCAAATCCGGATAAGACGAAATTGAAGGGACCGAATTGTTATTGTGTCCTATCCGAAATTTCGACTTGGTCATAGTACAGTGGAACCCCTCTCTAGCGACCTTGAAAATGTTGACAAAAATCGGTCCTTATGGAGGGGGGTCCTTACAGAGGGAGGGGGCGGGGCCACAAAGAAAGTCACCTCAGATTTTCTTAAAAAAAGAAAACAGAGAAGTTTGAGTTGCTGACGACCGTTTCCTCAAGCAAACTGCTTCGATTTCATGTTTGACATTGTCGATGGTGTCCACCAGTTCTGGTGCATGTTTCAATGCAAAAAGAGTTAGTTTCTGAGCAAGCATTTCTTTACAGCAGTCCCTGCAATGATGAAGGCCCTCCGAGAAAGAGAGTGAAAAATCGGCCACCGTTCTCAGCATCGCGTATCTGTGTGTAACCTCTTTCATTGACAAGATACTCTTGTTTCCCTGCAGCCTTGACCAGTGAGTCGGTTACCTAATCTGTGAACCCTTCAGTTGTGTTGCTTTGTCAAAAGTTAGACACAGTCAACTAGTTTTGCTCTGAGTGAACAGCGCAGCTGGCCTCAATTAGCCGGTGACACTTCTCTGGCCACAGCACCAAACAGTACATGGCTGGGGGGAGAGAGAGAGAGAGGGGGGGGGGGGGGGGGTAGCTGGCTAAACTCAGTGGGGTGTCCGGTGTCACTGAAGTCAGCAGGAAGAGCATTGGAGAGAAATAGAGAGGTGTACTCTTCCAAACAATTTCCAAGGATCAGTTGTCAGGGTAGTCAGTGAGTGAGAGCGGTTTGTGTACAGTCCGACTGAAGAGTGAAAAGTCACTGCCACAAGATCGGCATGCAGTCAATAAAGCCAGACAAGAAGAATGATTATGACATGCGGCTCCATCTGCTGTTTTTTTTATTCAAACTGGTTTTCAACGCTTATTCTCACAAAGCATCTGCCTCTGTGCTGTGTTTGTGTGGCTGCTTTCGTATGATGTCAGTGCATGGTGAGTGCGTTCACTGCCTTGTCACCACTTCCCCACCTTTTTCAGAATGTTTTCTTGGAGTTGGATAATTCTCCTTACTCCTCGCCCCCTCCTTACTCCTCGCCCCCTCCTAACTTCAGTTCATACTTTATTGCGTGCCGACTGACTGACCAGTCGGTGTGGCGTCCGTGTAGAGAAGAAGGGAATAAGGTTACACAATGCGCTAGTGTGAGACGCCAAGTTTCGTGTTTCGAGTTGCTGTAGTAAATATAGAGTAAACTTTGTCTTTGGGACTGACTTTCTGTTGTGTGCTATCCGTCTTTCGACTTACGTAAGAGAAATCCCATTTCGAGCTCAGGGTACTTTGTACACATAGATAAAGAGGGATAATTCCGGACCAGAATTTCTTTGTGTGCTAAGCGAATTTTTGACTTAACCGTTTGTGAGTTAGCTGGATTTGCCTGTATGTGTTAAATAATGCACTACCAAATGCCCTTCAAAGCAAAATTAGCAACTTCTTGGACAGCAAGCGGTGGCGTGGTGGTAAGACGTCGGCCTCCTAATCGGGAGGTCGTGAGTTCGAATCCCGGTCGCTGCCGCCTGGTGGGTTAAGAGTGGAGATTTTTCCGATCTCCCAGGTCAACTTATGTGCAGACCTGCTAGTGACTTAACCCCCTTCGTGTGTACACGCAAGCACAAGACCAAGTGCGCACGGAAAAGATCCTGTAATCCATGTCAGAGTTCGGTGGGTTGTAGAAACACGAAATACCCAGCATGCTTCCTCCGAAAGCGGCGTATGGCTGCCTAAATGGCGGGGTAAAAACGGTCATACACGTAAAATTCCACTCGTGCAAAAACACGAGTGTACATGGGAGTTTCAGCCCACGAACGCAGAAGAAGAAGAAGAAGAAGGACAGCAAGCAATAGCTGAAAGTCAGGACAACAGATCGCCACAATAACCATACATCTGGTCATTAGGATTTTGGTACATCGGAACCCCTTTTTGGCTCACGTAAGTGTAGCCTATGCGATCGTAACTTTGTCTGTCTGTGTGTGCGTGCGTATGTGAGTATGTGTGTGCGTGCGTGCGTGCGTGTGTATGTCTGTGGTAGAAACTCTAACATTTGAAGACATCACATTACATTGACGTCACATTATGACGTAAGAGGGTTAGACGTCACGCGAAGGAAGTACTGAAAGTCTCGGTCATTATTATTTTGAGCGGGCCGAGACTAGTTGACAGTCGTGTCCCTGTAAGTAGGCTACATGCAGACAGACAGATCTAGATCTAGTGTCTCGCTTTCTTGCACAGTTTCACCTATGCTCTTTCTGTGTGTGTGTGTGTGTGTGTGTGTGTGTGTGTGTGTGTGTGTGTGTGTGTGTGTTGTGTGTTTAAGTGTATGCGTGTGTGTGTGTGTTACTGTTTGTCGATTTCTTACGTGAGCCTTGATGGCTTCGCCTCTTGTTAAGACCTTTAAAAATCTCAGAAAATCAGGTCTTCAAAGGAAGGGAGTCTTCAAATGGAGGTACATTTACAGAGTTATAAACAGAAAATCTGACAAAGTAGGTCTTAAAAAGGAGGAAGTCTTAAATGGTGGGGGGGGGGGGGGGGGTCCTAAAATGGGGGTTCCACTGTACATGTATTGGGATAGAAATACAGTACAGGCTACTGTCTCTGGAGGGGAGTGTCAAACAAGCCATGCCCAAAGCACCCGCAGATTTTTCAGACAGGCCAGTTACCACAGTGGAACACCCCCCCCCCCCCCCTTTCAAGACCCCCCAGTATAAGACTTCCTCCCTTTTATGACCTTGTTTTGTTCACATTTTCTGTTCATAACCCCTGTAAATTTACCTCTATTTTAAGATTCCCTCTTTTTTAAGACCTGATTTTCTCAGATTTGTGGAAGTCTTAAACTTAAAGGGGGGTTCCATTGTAACAGAGCGGGAAACTAGTTGGAGGGGGAGGTGGAGGCTTGTAGGTTTACTCACAAGTGCCAAAAGTCACGACAGTGGTCTTCTCATCCTTCTCTCTCACTCTCAGAAGAGATCTCAGTGGCTCGATGGATCCGTTGTTCGGAGCCGGATGAAGTCCCAGCAAATGACACATCAAGGGGTAAACATCAACGTTATCGAAGGTTGTGATCTCCGCACCTTCTCGGAAACCGGGCCCCATTGCCACGAAAAAGGGATACATGTCCTGAAGGCTGTTGTTGTAGCCATGGTTACCAGCTATGTAAAAAAGAAAAATATTCACAATAAATTCAGATTTGCTGTAGTGTAGCAGTGTACTGTGTAGACATTTGCCTTTTCTGTCAAAACAAATAATTTACTGCTACTGAATTCAATTAAAGACCAAGCTGCCAGACAAAAATTGGTTTAACGAAATTTCCTTAATAATAATATTAATAATAATAATAGACCACATACCCAAATGCAGTGTTGTTGCCAGCCTAAGAAGACAATAGGTCATTTGGACCTCCCTAAAAAAAAAACCAATAGGTCCAAATGTCCTGGCTTTAAAAAAAACAATAGGTCAAAATTGTACCGCCATATGCTTTGCAACATTTTCAGGCTATTCACGTTTTTCCCTATCCTTTTTATTCTGAACCTGTTTTAAGTCCTTTGGCGTTGTTTTGATGTCGCTTCCTACTCCTAGTTTTAATTGTTCATAAACTTTCCGAGGAGAAGAGCCCGACATTCCTGGCCTACCCTTTCCAATACAGTGCCCAGTGTGCGAATGTAGGGATCCTGCCTGATCTTCGCATTACCATACCGAAATATTATATTGATGAACTTTCCGCTGTTTGCGCCGTTTTCAGTAAATAGGTACACCGGCTGGATCGGGTATTTCCGTAAACGCAGCCTCGAGTGTCAATGACGACAAACACGGACTCGGCACCGAGTGCATTTTCACTCGAAGTGAACATGAGCATTTCGATCGGGGTTTGTTTTCCGACTTTGCAACTCACATTCCATTCATTGCAGACCTTGTCCGCCTTGTACGAATATGTATCGGTCAGTTGACCACCAAAACGTAAAAACTATCGGTCCATCGACCGGACAAGGCTAGGTCCAATGCGTCAAATCAGAAAGGAATGTGTCAGAGACCGAAGACCGTGGCCTGGCAACAACACTGCAAATGTATGATAATTTATATAATATTTATATATATATATATATAATAAAAAAAAAACTTTTTCTGTGACTATAATTAGTATAAAAGTATAATACTAATAGATACGCTCAATCATAAAACTCAATCAATAATTCCTCTGTGGTCTTGCTTTGGAAGTACATAAATAAATGACAGCATATAAATTAAAATGTATATATATATATGATACCCAAAACATGTTCAGACAATCAAATGGCAGGTTGTGTGTCATTTGTACTATTTAGTGAGGCCTGGACACAAAACCAAAAAGAAAAGTATGGCTGCATTCTGTGTTGAGTGTTTAAAACCTAAAGTATGCTCTTACTCTAAAAGCCTGCACAGATCCATGGTGGTGAACAATAGTACAGTTCTGCTTACAGGAGAAGGAATTAATTCACCTTTTATAATTGATTTTTCAAAAAGATACTTGTAGTTGTACTCCACTGCTGAATGTTCAAACCTTCACAATTGCACAGTGAACAAACGTTTGAGATTATATATTGCACCTGTTGCCACTACCAATGCAGCCAAGCTGTGCATTACAACAAGTTTCCATAACTGACCTAATAATTCAGCTGCTACCACGTATTGATCCACAGCTTTTACCAAAGAAAGCTATTTGCACCTCCATACTTTGGTGAATCTTTCTTTCTTTCTTTATTTGGTGTTTAACGTCGTTTTCAACCGTTCAAGGTTATATCGCGACGGGGAAAGGGGGTGATGGGATAGAGCCACTTGTTAATTGTTTCTTGTTCACAAAAGCACTAATAAAAAATTTGCTCCAGGGGCTGGCAACGTACCACAATATATGACCTTACTGGGAGGATGCAAGTTTCCAGTACAAAGGACTTAACATTTCTTACATACTGCTTGACTAAAATAACAAACATTGACTATATTCTATACAAGAAACACTTAACAAGGGTAAAAGGAGAAACAGAATCCGTTAGTCGCCTCTTACGACATGCTGGGGTCCATCGGGTAAATTCTTTCCCCTAACCCGCGGGGGGGTCTTTGGTGAATCTGAGCTGAGGATTATTAGAAACATTATTGAGTTCAAGCAAACTTCAGCAGTTGCAGGCTTAACCTGAACAAGTTCTGAATTATGACAGTCTGTGTAGACGTATGCAGTCTATATAAAGACTGCTTACTTAAAACTGAAGTCAAGCACTTTGATTAACAACTGGTGCATTTTCATGACTTGGGGTGTGAGAAAACACGGACTTAATTTAGCTTTCACATTGAAACAAAAATCAAACATAGGAGAACGACAACTGATTGTTTTGAAAAGTACTAACTACTATTGGGAATGGGAGGTCTTCTAACAATCAATTTTCCTTCTGAGGAAACCAGGCAGAGCCATGACATTTGGACCTTTACATATATTTTGAATCTAGGTCCAACCAACCTGACTCAACCAAAATATACCATAATAAAAGATGTTTTTCTTACCAAGCACAAAATCAGAATCGCTATAGTTATAAACGATGGAGTAGTTTTCCTTGGACATGACAATGATGGGCATGATTCGTCTGTTGTGGGTGTAATGAAACTCCGGTGGGATGCTGTCATTCTTAAACACTTTAAAGTGGCCTGTTTTCGTGGCTCCAGCAGACAGATTCTTGAATATGACATCTTCCATTCCTGTAATATCAATCAGTTTGTTTATGCAAAGGCATGACACACGTACCATCAACTTAGATTGGTAACTTACAAGAAAGGAACTTTCCCAATGGATAAAACTGGCATCATCTTAGATTTTTTTTCTTTTAATTAAATTTTAAAAATCACAATAAAATGGAAAGTCCCCTCACATAAAATAGCATAATCTAACAATATTACCCATGGTTTACAGACTTTATTCAAAAAATGTACAAACCATTTGTTTATAAAATTGTCATTCATCCTTTTAATTTTACTAGTGAAACAAGAAAAGCATGCAGTGAGCATGCCCTTCATTCCCATACACTGTTCACTGCATTTAATTTTAAAAACAAAACACTTTTTTCTCCTTCCCTCATTGTGTGTCAGCTCTTATTCCCCTCTATAGGTATAACATCACAATTCACATGCATCTATATATATACGACTTGTGTGTGTGTGTGTGTGTGTGTGTGTGTGTGTGTGTGTGTGTGTGTGTGTGTGTGTGTGTGTGTGTGTGTGTGTGTGTGTGTGTGTGTGTGTCGTGTGTGTGTGTGTGTGTGTGTGTGTGTGTGTGTGTGTGTGTGTGTGTGTGTGTGTGTGTCCGCGATGCACGCCCAAGGTTCTCGATGGATCTGTTTCAAATTTGGTGGGCATATTCAGGTAGACCCCGGACACAACCTGCTAGATGAGATATTTCAATACGTGCTCTCAGCGCGCAGCGCTGAACCGATTTTGGTTTTTCTCTAGATCCATTCCCAGTAACTCTTCCTTATCTTCTCCAGTGTTTTCAGCGTTTATTTCCCTTCCTTCGTGTGGCATCAATCCATATTCCCGTTTCTATTTTTAGAAGGTCACTGTCGACAACGCTCAATCCATATTCCCGTTATACTATTTTTACTCTTCTCCAGTGTTTTGCGCATTTATCTCCCTTCTTTCGTGTGGTGCGCCGGCGTACACCCGGCAAAGCCGGGTCCCCGGCACAGCCGGGTATTCAGCTCGACTTCTTCACAGCGAAGCCGTACCCGGCGAAGCGGGTATTCATATATATATACGACTAGTGTCTGTCTGTCTGTGTGTGTGTGTGTGCAATCGCCATGCACGGCCAAAGTTCTCGATGGATCTGCTTCAAATTTGGTGTCCATATTCAGATACACCCTGCACAAAATGATAAATCGGGTCGATGAGATATTTCAACACGTGCTCTCAGCGCGCAGCGCTGAACCGATTTTGGTTCCACCTGAGCTACCCGGGCCCCCATACCGACACACCAAAGCCAAAGTTCTCGGTGGATCTTTTTCAAATTTGGACACCGTATTCAGCTACACCCCGGACACACTATCATCGATGAGATATTTCAACACGTGCTCTCAGCGCGCAGCACTGAACTGATTTTGGCTTTTCTGTTCATTTCACCATTCCCAGTAACTCTTCCTTATCTTCTCCAGTGTTTTGCGTTTATCTCCCTTCCTTCGTGTGGCTTCAATCAATTGTCACCGGTATACATCCTGCGCATGCGCAGTACACCGGCAGGGGAGATAACCACCACGGACCATGCCTTATATGGCATGTGGGTTTTGTTTTAGAGTTATCTCCCCATGTTACCATGTAAGAGTGCTTCAATGTCTTAGCAACCAAACGAAGTTATTGCTATCTATGTGAGTTGAGTAAGAATATGTAATTTAATGCATGTGTGCGAACACCCACACACACACAGCGCCACACACACTACTGACCCTTATTTGGCAAAATAGAAGCGACAGGAGAGCTGCTGAAGATTCTGTACGTCCCCACTTTGATGTAAGCATCCAAGTTGATCAAACGATCTTTTCCAGTGGCAGCAAATCCATGATCGCTAGTAATGATCACATTGGTTTTCTTGTCCAAACCTTCCTCTCTTAGCCTCCTCAGCAAGTAGCCGACCAATGTATCAAGATATGCTATCTTTTTTGTCACATTATCTGAATCTGGGCCGTATGCGTGAGCAGTTCCATCTGGTTCTTGAAAATAAATCAAGCCAAGGTTGGTCGGATATGAGCCCTTGAACCACGCCAGGGTATTGTCGATGCGAGTTTCATATTTCATGTTTGCTGTGAAGGGTGTGTGACGAGTAGGAGTCATTCCTTTGATGTGAGCTTCACATCCTATCCATTGCATGCATCCAGACCGGCCGTCTTTGTTTTGCAGCTGATTTGTGACCCATATGGGTTCTGCGCCAACATCAAACCAACGAGAGGATGACTCTTGGGAAGTGTTACGAACATCAAACACCTCATCCAGTTCTGGGTCGTAGATCGTATTGCCGACGATTCCATGACTTTCTTCGTACAAACCCGTCACCAAAGTGAAATGATTGGGGAATGTTTTGGTAATAAAAGCCGGCTTAATTCCACGACTTGCATGAACCCCTTTTCGCATAATTACATCAAAATTTGGAGTGCTCGTACGACTGAGATAATCCCACCTAAATCCATCGAAAGAAATAATGAGCACGTTCTGGTTGCCTTCATCATCACCTCCATGACCGTTCGTGGAGAGAACAAGAACAGTAGACACTGACAGAATGAACCAGACGACAGTTCGAGCTGTCGGGTTGCGATCTGAAAGAATCATCCGGGCTGTTCGCTTCGCCAGATGGCAACTTCTCTTGGTGGCTGTACTTTTCGAATGAAAGGAAGAAAGCAAATCGTGGAAACAGCAGGGGGTAAACGAAAGTTCCTGCGTAGTCAAGAGTGTTTGAGGAAGCGTCATGCAACGGAAGCAAAACAAAAACCTCACGAGACCGGAAGAGTATCTTTTCCCCACACTTTTACAGAATAATTAAAATTAACTAATCTTGATGGTAAATTTAATTCAAATAAATAGAAAACCCAGATCATTATAAACAAACACTAAAAAATGTATTTTCATGCACAATTCTTCCTTGGTGTTTTGATTGCGAGGACGTTCATTGGCATTTGGGATAAAGTCTGGTAAACAGATTACCCGAGTTGAAGACCTTGGAGTAATCTTCCGTGAAATCTCTTCTGTACAGAGTTATCGCTCGCTGGTCCGTCTCTGTGTGCACACTGTCCGTGCCCGGGCAATTATTAAATATAACGTGGTTTTCGTTCAGCGGTTTTACGCTGCGGGCCCATAATTATAGGAGGATGTCTGCTTTAAATTCACACTCGAACAAAGGGGCAGGGGAGGGGAGAGAAACGTGTACCTCATGTTATAAGCTGAGATCATGGCTGTATTCAGATTGTGGTAGCAAACCTAAGCTTTGGTATGCATTTTAAAGTAGCATTGGTTTTATCCCTTCTTCTTTTGTTTCTTTTGTTATCCTGTCACTCAGTTTGAGCATGTTTTCTCTTTCGTTCGTTCTCATTGTTGTTGTTTGTTTGATTATCTTTGTTTTGATTTGTTTCTGTGTGTGTTTATGTGTTTGGTTTTGTGTGTGTGTGTACATGTGTGTGTGTGTGTTTTCCCCCCTTTTCTTTTTTTGTTTTCTCCCCCCCCCCCTTTTTATGAGTGTGTATTACTTTTAGTCTGTATGCCTGTGCCCTTGACATCATCCAACCACTTCTCTCCCCCTTTCATTCATTTCCGCTCCAAGAGTTCCTTCCCTTTTTTGCATGTTTCCCCTCCATTTTCTTTCAAACCTTGTTCGTTCCGTGTTGCGTCTGCTTTTTGTTGTCTTTTGTGTTCTTGTTTTTCCTGATGAAGCTTCCAGAAGCGAAAATTCATTATCGTCTTGTGTCGTCTTTGTATCGGTGAGTACAGTAATCCTTTGTTTTTTAACTTTGTTTTGATTCGTTTTTGAGAATACCACTAAAAAGTAAATTTTCAAGTAAAAAGAAATCAGAACGCCTACGTTTTGAAAAAAAGAAAATCAGCAACAACAAAAAGTTCATAATAAATTTTGACTGAGAAGAAGAGAGGAAAAATAACCAAAGAAAGGAATATGCCATGGCGCCAATCTTTCAGTTTGTAGGATACGTAAATCTAAACTCAAGTATCTGTGTATCTCTCAGTAAATGGGCTAGTTAGTTTATATGTAGATCCTTTCACGGATACTGGATATATTAGTTATTACCCTTTTTATGTACAGTGACATGTGACTGCTGCTAGTTGGAGTAGTCTTGTTTTGAAACAAATTTCAATAGAAAATGTTTGCAACATCACCTGTGTTAATCAGCAGGTGGCTAGTAATCTTTGATTTCAAGGGCTAAACTACATAATTCCTCAGAATATACTTATTCTAATTCTTAAACACACACACACACACACACACACACACACACACACACACACACACACACACACACACCTATCAGTATCAAACACTTCTATACACATGCAATACAACACTGCATCACTTCTACTAGTGCCTGCACAAATAATAATAATCTAATACACAAACCAACAACAGATAAAGTCCAAAACTTTAATAAACATTTGACCAAAAAAACAACAGAAGGTTTTGGAATGTAAAATTCTTCTATACACATATCACAGTACTCATAAAGCTTTGGATATTAAATTAGTTCACCATTCAACATGTGAAAAAGTCTCTCCAAATAAATATAAAGCTGTTATTACTAGCATTTCCTTTTTATTCAAACTGACAAAGATTCATAAATAAAAATGTTGGTTTCAAGTTTAATGCTGAAAGTAAAGTCTAACTTTATTGCTTACTGGCACATGTACAAGGGCAGAAAATGTTAACAATGACAATTTGCCCACAAGATTTTGGCAATCTCACAAACATTCAAACATTAATTTTAAATTATGGTTTTATTATATTTTTAACAAAATCTTTTGCAATGGTTTTCAGCTTTAAAAACATGTACTAAAGTGAGACACATACATGGTATATTCTTTGTTTGACTGTACATCAACATGGAAATTCTCAACAAATGATATGTACACTGTATAAAACCAGGGTGCTTTATGATGTCTGCAGAGAACATTTGGAGTTTTGTTCATGCCTTCTATGGTATGCCTTAACTTAGAGATATTTTCCGACATTTTTCTATTACAATGATCACAGGGCTTAAATGCATACATACTTATGCAAACCAAAGACAGATGAGGTATGATTTGAAACTGTGATTTAAAAAAAAAAATTTACATTTAAAAAAAAGTAGCCTCTGTCATTTTACTTTGCGATAAACAACCTCGTGAAGATTCGACTGGATAGCTTTCAATGAAGCCGAACAGTCCAGTTTGGAAAAGTCCACAGCCCTGACTGAATTATGAATGTTTCTATTTTCTGAGCTATTCCTTTTTATTTACTTTCTTCCCATTGCCTCTACCAACAGGCAGAACTAGTGAAATTCAGTTTGTGGTGTTCAGCATGTCCAGCACAAATAAAGCACAATGAAATTAAAAAAAAAAGAATTATCACAGATTTTTCTAACAAAATATTCAAGACATCCAGTTGGGGGTTGGCTCGATCCCTTTCAAAGCAAAGAAAACTTCAAGTTTGGAGTCGAAATCGGAAGGCCGCTCCTTGGCGTCTTTGTAACGGACAGTCATGTTATTTCCAAGGTATCGGATGAGGTTGCACGTTTCTTCAAACTTCTGGAGTTTCTGCTTGTACTTCTTCCTCACATAGTCTGAGCTCTTGGGGTTAAATGCTGCAAAGGAAAACAGAGACAGAATGGGTTATATATGCTACAGCAACAAAACAAACCAGAAATAATAGAAAGATACACTGTAAGAATTGATTTGTTTTGTGTTTGTACATTTTCCTCAGATGCAGCATGATAAGGCCTAATAAAAAAAATAGGTGTGGTTACGGTAACCCGACCTACCCTATTTTTAGGGGCCGACCCTATAACTATTTATTACATTTGTCAAAAAAACACACACAAAAACCAAGAAAACGCAATGAAAGCGAAAGCTCTCAAGTCGCACACTTATTTCCCTGTCAAGTAGGTTTAATTTGTACACATTAAAAAAAAAAGTTTTAAAAAAAGTGATTGCCTACCTTCCTACCCTTTTTTTGTGTGGCTATGTTACCTTAACCACACCTATTTTTTTGTGTGCCTAACAGAATTCTCAAAACAAGAAGAGCAAACGCTCGATCGAGTCACTTTCGCAGTTCTGAATATTATATGAGGCATCAGATGGACAGGAAGAAATTGCTATTCACAACACAATGAGTCACGTTCACATAAAATTTGAGCCCGGTCACTTTTATAGTTTCCGAGAAAAGCCCAACGTTAAGTTGTGTGTTGCCGAACAGAAAAGGCTAGTTATCTCCCTTGTTTTTCTGATAACGTTCGTAAAAGGCTACAGATGTAAATACTTTGATGTAAAGAATAATCCTACAAAGTTTCAATCACATCCGATGAACTTTGTCAAAGATATAAAATGTCTAATTTTTCCTTTGACGCTGACCTGTGACCTTGAAAAAGGTCAAAGGTCAACGAAACCATCGTTAAAGTGTAGAGGTCATTGGAGGTCACGACTAAACAAAATATGAGCCCGATCGCTTTGATAGTTTCCGAGAAAAGATATAAAATGTCTAATTTTTCCTTTGACGCTGACCTGTGACCTTGAAAAAGGTCCAAGGTCAACGAAACCATCGTTAAAGTGTAGAGGTCATTGGAGGTCACGACTAAACAAAATATGAGCCCGATCGCTTTGATAGTTTCCGAGAAAAGTCCAACGTTAAGGTGGTGTCTACGGACGGCCGGCCGGCCGGACGGCCGGACGGACAGACTAACACTGACCGATTACATAGAGTCACTTTTTCTCAAGTGACTCAAAAATGCTACATTGAAGTGTTGTCTTGTTTTCTATGGTACTTAACCTGGGGTCATCTCTCATACCAAAATAAAAATAGTGAAACACCAATTGCTTTAATGTCTGTTTTTATCAACTTTTGTTATCATGAATGTTTACTTTGTTTTTGTCTTTGCACAAAATGTCCTTCATATCATTAGGTAATCATAAAAGTAACAGTCACTATCATGTCTTCTGCAAAGTTAGTGCTAGTACCCGGAACATTTCTGATATCTTACCATTTGAAGTCAGAAGAAAATACCAGACACAAAATTGTAAACTTCGGATACCTCTTCGACAGCTGAGGCTAATTGTTCATTGTTCTGGATATAAAGTAAGTCTATCCTTAATTGGGCGAAGTCGACTTCCCAAAGCTCACTTCATGAAGCTTGCTGCACGGAGCTTTAGCACTGAGTTTTCGGTAAGCTTCAGGCTCAATCAAGGACTGCCCTTACCCTTGAGGTGGAACGCCACATAAAGCAGAGCAGATCTGGATGACGAGACAAAAGGGTACTTGGGCTTGAAGTTGCCGGTGGCAGTGAGAGCGGCAATGAGTGCCGTTGCCACTCCCTGCTCCATGTAGCCCAGCATCGGCAACCCGGTCACCGGCAATGGCTCTTTGCGTGGCGGCAACTTGTGTGGGAGTTCCAGGTTCCAGTATTTCTCAGGCAAGCTGAACACAGAGATTTGCGTTGTCAGTTTTGTATCCAAAACGGCAGGCAAGGACTGATAACAGTGAGGCAGTATGAGAGAGAGAGTGTGACTGGATCTCTCCTGGTGTTAAAACTTTACGTCCATCAGTCTCAATAAGAAACACTTTGTGTTGTTTTCAACTGAAGAAAGAATATGGGAATGTCACTGCAATTTAATTACAAAAGTCATACCATGGTCCACTTCGAACAGTTTACGGTACATTGTTCTTGTTGTTTTTTCTTCTTTTTTTCAAGAAAGAGGAGAGGAATGTTGGGTGTTTTTCATACTGTTCTATGTGTAGTTTTAGGGGCAATATGTATGTGAGAGGGAGGTGGGGGAAGCAGAAATTATTTTATTTAAAATATTGATATTTCTGGCATCACTGATCTCACCTCATAAACTTGAGCAGTTTTTCTTCTGACTCCATGTAGTAATACTTTTCGCGGTATTCCACGATCATCTCCGGGTCGCCCGGCACAATCGCCTCGTATCTGAAACCAACATTTACATATTCTGCATTATCTGTGTGCACGCACACACACACACACACACACACACACACACACACACACACACACACACACACACACACACACACACACACACACACACACACACACACACACACACACACACACACAATGATGTTTTGTTAAAGAATGTGACAAAACCTATCAGGCAACTAATGTTGTGGTCAATTACAGCCAACTCCTGCGCACATCTCTCTCTCTCTCTCTCTCTCTCTGTGTCTCTCTCTGTGTCTCTCTCTCTCTCTGTCTCTCTCTCTCACACAAACACAAAGTCTCTCTCTGTCTCTCTCTGTGTCTCTCTCTGTGTCTCTGTGTCTCTCTCTCTAACACAAACACAAAGTCTCTCTCTGTCTCTCTTTCTTCTCTCACACACACACACACACACACACACACACACACACACACACTAACACACACTAACACACTGTCAAACTCACCTGCGTTTTCCATCCAGGAAGGTAACAGGACAGTATCCTTGTAACTGCACCTCCTTCATCTCTTTCACCTCCTCCTTGTAGCGTCGTCGTGGCAACAGCTCCAGAGGTGGCAACTTCTCTGGTGCAAGGGGTGGAACATACCTCTCTGGCTCTGCCAGAAACTGGGCCAGCTCCTTCTGTCCTGCCATCTTGTAGTAGTGCCCTGTGGAATGGAACATGATGGGGAATAAACTCATACAGCTAACTCACTAATTTATTCTGCCAAACCTGAACGTAAGTCACCATCTCTATTCTTTCGAAGCACAACACAGTAGGAATTTTTTCTCAAACATATTCATGTCCTTCCTGCCTTGTCTTAATTCCTTTCTATTGTCCTTTTCTATTAAACTAAAAACATTGCTCAAAGGCAACAGCAACAAAATGCTCACCTCTGAATTCTGCAGCATACTTGAGCTCCCGTGTGGTGGAACAGTCAACCAGCTCCGCTCGAGACAGCTTGACGGGGCAGTACTCTCCGAAGTCCCCAATGCGACCTTTGAACTCTGTGGGGGTTATGCACATGTCTGCCACAGATGCTGCTTTGCCTGTAAATGAAAGAGAGGTATGTGATGCAACATTTGTCTTGCAGAAAACAGATTCATTCCTCTGTAATGTTGCATAAAAATTCGTTCAGAAAGTCCTAAAGTAAATAAACAGGGTGTCAAAACAAGGTATATGCAAGAAGAAACTATGCAGTGGCATTTTCGTAAACATCAGAGACCATTATACAAATCTCCTCTTCACTGCGCAATATGTGAATAGATAAGATTCTTTTGTGCAAAGAAATTCTGAATAATGGCAATCTAAACCAACTTTAACAGAATGTTGCTCTCTTTCAGTTTGGCTGAAGCAGGTTCCTAAAATACCTTGCCATCCTAATATCAACACCCAACCTCATCCAGTTCAGAGACTCAACCAAATAAAAAAAAAACCGCGCACTCAAACAAAGTTCTAAAACAATCAATGCAGTCTTTATTGCATCTGTATTTTGCTTGTACAGCGGAACAGGCCTGAGGCAACTTAATTGCATCCAACATGCTTTAAACTAAAAGTACCTTGCTCGATGCGCTGCAGGTAGGTCTGTATCTGGGTGATGGCGGCACGCGTTGCATCCATGACGTTGTCCCACACCCACCACTTGCTCTCACTGGCGTTCACATCAACGACGTTCATGTGCTCCGAGTTGTACCACTCCAGGATGGGCGGCAGGTTCTTCTTGAAGGACGCCAGCCTTATCTGCAGGATCTGTGCGCTGTCGTGCAGCGGTAACGTCCTGGTGGAGACAGAAGGAGTGGTTGTGTGTGAGTGAGTTTGTTCTGAGAAATGTTGGTTATTATTGTTTAAATCGTCTCTTCAGCAGTTAATGCTATCCGAGACCGATGCAAGTTTGTTTCCTTTCTCAGTTCACATGGAAAGCTCCATGGTTAAAACTATTTACAATCAGGTCTATCACTCTGAGAAGTGTACCTACTGTAACCAAGTGTATGAAATGCTCAAACCACCTTATTAACTCATTGTCTCCCAGGTACGGATATATCCGTACCCACTCATATGGCTCTATCTGACCAGGTACGGATATATCCGTTCAGACTGTTAGCTTCAGTCGCTTCCTGGAACGTCGATCTAACGCCTGCATTCTAGCTTGTTGATACACAGTTACTACACAGTTACTACAATTCTGAGTGACCTGCCGCAGCACAGCTGGTCTCGGCAAAAAAAAAACAAACTTTGTCAACATAGGTGGGGTAGAAAGTGTCAGGAGGCAAAACCAGTCAAACAGGAATGAGTTTGGGTTAAATTAATAGCCTTATGAAATTGCTGAACACAAAGGTTTGCATGAGAATACCAGGAGACAACAGCAGTCTGACCCACTACAAACAGGTCTCTACAACTCACAGGTGTCTGATCAGCAGCTATTGAAGTATGAACAGCTCAGGGCCGGCAGACAACTCTGCAGAGCAGCTACTTTGAAAGAAAAATTAACTACTGTTCCACGCTGTCACACTACAATGGTAACTGTATAGTGTTAGGCCCCTTGGATGAGTGGACGCTCCCAGTAAAGGACACTTTCTGCGGTCCCTTTCTTTATTGATTTTTATCCTACAAATATAAGAGAGGCCACCCATGTCTCAACAATACAATATCTCCCCAATGTGTGTGTATCATGTAAATAAGGTCATGGGGGGATCAGCTGCAAGTGACACTCCTCATAACCTGACACAGCCGCACAACGCCATGCTGAAGAATACGTTGCTGTTCTATTTTGTTTCTTTCTTTTTCTTTTGTTCTAATGGCAAATCCTTCCCTCACTTTTTAGAATAAACCTCATTTTGTTATTCATCGTCTTAGGCACGAGTGGACGTTTAAATGTACGTCTGTTTTTATCCCACGGTTTAGGCAGTCATGCATACTGCAGACGACACAGACGTACTATACAATGTCTGTACTATAAACACAATACTACATGGCTTGCTCTGTGATACCAGATTTACAACTGTCTGTACCTGGTTGGTGCCAGTCTGTCCTTGACCCCTCTGACCAGGACGTCCTTGCTGTCAAGGTCAAGGTTGATGATGCGCACAGGAATGATTCCTCTTTGGTGCATCAAGTCTACCTGCTTCCTCGTTATGGGGAATCCATCCAACACATACCTGTAAATATCCAAACAATCTTTGGCTTAAACAAAGGTAAAATGGGACAATTTAAAGTCATCATCATCAACAACAATAATAACAGAATCAACAAAAATAAGAACAACAGCAGCTGCTGAAATTAGGAATCTATGCGCTATGCAACTTGCTCCTTTTTTTCTTCAATAATGTGACATACAATAACAAGCACGAAACTCTGCAGCAAAACAAAGGGAAGGAAGTGCTCTAAATGCATACGACAGAGTAAGTAGACAGGGTAATTGAGCAAAAAAAATCCCCACTCACCCTCTGGTCTGGCATTTCATGTCAAGCATGACGGTCTCCAGGGCCTGAACCTGTAGTTCCTCCGGCACCACCATGCCCCTCAGCAGAGCACGGTTCATGGAGCGAGCCAGCTCCGTGTGAGGCTGTGTCTGCAGCACCGTTCGCATCGCCTCGCCCACCGACAGTCTCACCACGCCGTACTCTTCTTCAAAACGTTTGGCCACTGAAAAAGCAAACATAGCTCAGAATGATATCTCAATCTTTCTGTTTAATAAAATGTCAGACTAAAATCTGAAAACTGTACGGTTCAACCTCAGTGAAGAGAGAAAATTAATCTTGATTGACATTACAGAACTGGAGCTATGCATGTTCAAGCTGCATTCTTAATCAGCATCAGAAAGAAAGAAAATTCACTCAAACAATAAACAAACTTTCATGAGAAACAGAAATCCAAAAATAGATTGCTAACGTTCCAAAATTCAGAAAAATGTTCCTCGCTTGTGTCTTCTGAGCGAGTTTCTGGACACGCACACGCACGCACATACTGCCACTCCAACTTCAAACACACTTACACGTAGTTTTGCCTGACTTGGGAGGACCAATAACTGCCAGCCTGACAGGTACAACAGGCTTGGGACTGGGTTGCTTCAGGTAGGTCATGGGGTCGTTAAGGAAGGTGTCCTTAGCCTTCGCGTTGCTCAGGTAATAGATGTGCATGCGGTAGATGCAGGGGAAAATCTGGTACCCTGCGCCGCTCATTGGCTGGATGCAGTCACCTTCGTGAAGCTGTAAGAGGATCAGAGAATAAAGTCAAAATGGACGCATAACACCTCAAACTTCATACTTTTGACAGAACACATCAGGACTAGTTATTGCACGCACAAATTTACCTATACTGAAGGACAGAAACAGATTTAACAAGAAGAGCAAACGCTCGATCGAGTCACTTTCGCAGTTCTGAATATTATATGAGGCATCAGATGGACAGGAAGAAATTGCTATTCACAACACAATACAGATGTAAATAATTTGATGTAAAGAATAATCCTATAAAGTTTGAATCAAATCCGATGAATAGTTTCAGAGATATGATATTTCAATTTTTTTCCTTCAAGACATACCTGTGACCTTGAAAAAGGTCAAAGGTCACCAAAGCAGACGTCAAAGTGTAGAGGTCACTGGGAGTCACGTTCACATAAAATTTGAGCCCGGTCACTTTTATAGTTTCCGAGAAAAGCCCAACGTTAAGTTGTGTGTTGCCGAACAGAAAAGGCTAGTTATCTCCCTTGTTTTTCTGATAACGTTCGTAAAAGGCTACAGATGTAAATACTTTGATGTAAAGAATAATCCTACAAAGTTTCAATCACATCCGATGAACTTTGTCAAAGATATAAAATGTCTAATTTTTCCTTTGACGCTGACCTGTGACCTTGAAAAAGGTCAAAGGTCAACGAAACCATCGTTAAAGTGTAGAGGTCATTGGAGGTCACGACTAAACAAAATATGAGCCGGATCGCTTTGATAGTTTCCGAGAAAAGTCCAACGTTAAGGTGGTGTCTACGGACGGCCGGCCGGACGGCCGGCCGGACGGCCGGCCGGACAGACTAACACTGACCGATTACATAGAGTCACTTTTTCTCAAGTGACTCAAAAACTCACACGGCAGGAATAGTCTTTCTCCATGGAAAGAAGCTAGACTGACTAGGCTTTAAATTTAGCTATCATAGGAAAGGACCAACAAGATGAGAAACAGAACTGAAGAAACTGCGACAGACTCAACTTGGCGAAAACAACTGTGGAGCAACTCTGGCTACTGAGGCAGAAACGGAGTTGGGGATTTCAAAAAGAAATACTGCACAACACCTTTCAACAACACTTTTGATCTAAAATTATGATCCATGAGTCCAAAAGTTCTGATGTGCAGCCCAAAATGTCCATGAGGGTAACCTCACAGGACTATATAAAATGTTATCCTTATCCTTTTGTGCATGCTTCTCAACACTGCAAGAATTAATGTGCTCTTCAAGTTTGTTCCCCACTGTACTGTATAATCCTCTTTCATGTAAAAGTGAAATGAATAAATACTAAAATTTTTTTTTTTTTAAGCCTTGATTTCAAGTCTCATTAATTTAAAAAAAGGTCAGAAAACAAAAGTATACACCCACCTTAACAGGACACCATCGTCCGAAGCGACTGGGCTGCTTGTATCCCACCTGGATCATCCTGTGCGCCAGCCTCTCGGGGACGGTGTACACACGCTCGAAGACGCTGTGCCTAAACTCCACGTACGGCCTGAGACGCTTGTTGAGGATGTAGCGCACAATGTGCGGCTTGCGACCAGCGTCGATTTCCAGCTTGGGGATGAGGATTTCGTCAAGTGTTTCCTGTTTGAGAGAAAGTACAGCTGTGGTGTCATATTACCTGGCGTTTTATATTGTCATGGGGATTTCTGTCGCTAGAGGTTTCCCTTCTGTAATGATATTAGCCTCTGTATGTATCAGGAACTGAAGCCAAATTCTACCTGATTGAGATGTGACTGCCAACATCTGATAGTGATCACACACACACACACACACACACACTCACACTAACACACACACACACACACACACACACACACATACATACTAACACACATATGTCTATGGTGCCCCTCTAAAACTCTTTTATACATCCATTTTCTGTTTCATTCCATTGGTTTGTTGGATCATTTAGTCATTGTTTTCTACTCCTTTCATTACATTTGATGACTTTTTATATTCATTTTTGTAGAAGTATTATCGTCCTCCCTCATTTCATCCAAGTAATCAGCACACGCATGCACGTACGCATGAACACGCACCCCCACCCCCCACATACACACACGCGCTCACAAACATTAGAATAACCAACCTGCACAGACTCCAGACCGTTGGTATCGTCGTCGTACACCTCGTTCAGGTCGTTACGCATCCTTTCAGTGGCGTCTTCCTCCAGTTCCTCTTCCTCCTCTTCTTCCTCTTCCTCCTCCTAGGTACAGGCACACACACAACAATATTACATAATCAGTATGAAGGAAAAGAAATTGCAATTTGGAGGCAACAAGCGTATCAACTGTAAAACACTAAAACCAGCCTGAACCTATTTTCCTGCACACATGATAACAATTCAAACCTATTGACAAATAGAAACCATACAATCCTTCACTTGTAACTTGCATAACCTGCACATTTCTCTTTTTAAATCAATTTTTCCTTTCTCATCCAAAACTTCAACAATAACGATTTGACATGAACACATACGTCAATCAAGAGGCTATTTTTCATTCCCTCTTTAGCTGTTCCAATGTATATCCTCATAAACGGGTGTCCCATGATTAAAGGTGTCCTTTAGACAAAAACACCTTGCATGAACAGTATCAATGAATGGAAAATTTCAATAGTAAATTTTCATTTGATTAATATACTTACCCAATTCTCATAAATGCATTGACTTCAATCTCAATCAATCAATCAATCAATATGAGGCTTATATCGCGCGTATTCTGTGGGTACAGTTCTAAGCGCAGGGATTTTTATTTTTTTATTTATTTTTTTAACATTTATTTTATGCAATTTATATCGCGCACATATTCACACGTGTGTCGTCGAAAGTCAAGAATGATTATTCCGGATGCCGGCGCTCACGTGGTGCGCGGTGGGTTATGGGTAACCAGGTGGGACAAGGCATAGCAACGGCTATGGCGTCTGTTTTTAGCTTGGTTACCACCCTTGCAAGGGCAGGTAATTTGAGTAGCTTTTTGACATCTAGCATGTGAGATTGAAGTCAATGCATTTATGAGAATTGGGGTAAGAATATGTAATTTAATAATTTACAGATAAATTCTTACCTCAAACTCCTCAGCGAGGGTAGCCTCAATGTCATCCTCCTCTTCCTCCTCCTCCTCTTCTGCTTCTTCTTCTTCCTCTTCCTCCGAATCATCTCCTTTCATTGCCAATTTTTCTGCCTGGATAGAAAAACACACACAAAAACCAGACATCATCAGTCACTCATTGTTAATCCAGATGGCAAAGTCCCGAATTAACTCCATGGAAATGACCTCACTTACTGAAAGAAGAGCAACTGTGGAGATTCACTCAGTGGGACCGTGAGCCTCAGACAGGGCTAAATTGGGTTACTGCCATCTAGACTTACATGAAACACATGTCTGTCGTCAAACACAACAGAGCACAACTTTACTGCCAGCAGTAATGTCTTACTCAAAGTGTACCAAAATGTGTTCGGCCATTGGAACTCCTGCGTTTTTATCCAGTCTCTCTCTGTTACTACACGTATGTTCAAACAGACATATAGGGACGGACAGACAAGACACAGACATACACAACCATGAAGAGACAGACAGCTAGACTGAGACAGCAAGACAGACAGAGTGACAGAAGGAGAGACAGACAGACAGACAGACACACACACACACTGGTCGACCCAGATACCACACTCACACAAAATACAAATTGAGACTTACTGCTCGCTCTGCCCTGGCAAGATCTCGCTCCTTGATCAGTTCTTCTCTCCTCTTCTGCATGGCGGCATCCTGTGATGTTACAACAAAAATATTGTATAGTCTTACACCTCATAATGCTTTCATGCTACATAAATACATTAATTGGAATCGCCCTTTTTACACCCCCACCCCTCTTTAAGATCTCTCCCTTTTTAAGACTTAGCTTTTTCAGATTTGGATGGGGGGGGGGGGGGAGGGGGGCAACTGTATGCCTAACATTCAAACTCATTTTTGATACAGCAGTCCCTGCAATGTACGGCCCCCGGCATGAGCGTCCACCTGACATGTACGGACACATTTGCTCGGCACAGAGTGTTTTCCTTCTATATTTCCCCCCCCCCCCCCCCCCCCCCCCCCCCCTTAAACGGCCACCCGCAAAACGTGGACACGGACACTAATTTTCGGTCCCAACAGCAGGTCATACCTGCAAAGTACGGACATACCATCGTCACATTTTCACCACACCAAAATCAATAACAGAGCAGTCCGGCTCTTGGTACAAAGGTCACAGCTGCAAAGGTGTGATGACAGTCTCTGTTAACTTGGGTGCTCGTGTACCCATCAGGAGGGGGTTAGTTTGGGTCAGGAGTGGAGTACATGCACTTTCTTGCTTTCAAATGTGAAGATGCACATAATGAAACTGCACAATGCTCTTTATTCTTGTCTGTTGGACGTAAGCAACAGAAGCCACAGTCGATTTCTTTCTTCCTTTATTTGGTGTTTAACGTCGTTTTCAACCACGAAGGTTATATCGCGACGGGGAAAGGGGGGAGATGGGATAGAGCCACTTGTCAATTGTTTCTTGTTCACAAAAGCACTTATCAAAAATTTGCTCCAGGGGTTTGCAACGTAGTACAATATATTATCTTACTGGGAGAATGCAAGTTTCCAGTACAAAGGACTTAACATTTCTTACATACTGCTTGACTAAAATCTTTACAAAAATTGACTATATTCTATACAAGAAACACTTAACAAGGGTAAAAGGAGAAACAGAATCCGTTAGTCGCCTCTTACGACATGCTGGGGAGCATCAGGTAAATTCTTCCCCCTAACCCGCGGGGGGTGCCAGTCGATGAAGGCCCTCCGAAAAAGAGAGTGAAAAATTGGCCACCGTTCTCAGCATCGTGTGTCTGTGTGTAACCTCTTTCATTGACAAGATACTCTTGTTTCCCCGCAGCCTTGACCAGTGAGTCGGTTACCTAATCTGTGAACCCTTCAGTTGTGTTGCTTTGTCAAAAGTTAGACACAGTCAACTGGTTTTGCTCTGAGTGAACAGTGCAGCTGGCCTCAATTAGCCGGTGACACCTCTCTGGCCACAGCACCAAACAGTACATGGCTGGGGGGGAGGGAGAGAGAGGGGGGGGGGGTGGGGTGGTAGCTGGCTAAACTCAGTGGGGTGTCCGGTGTCACTGCATGTCAGCAGGAAGAGCATTGGAGAGAAATAGAGAGGTGTACTCTTCCAAACAATTTCCAAGGATCAGTTGTCAGGGCTTATGGTAGTCAATGAGGGAGAGTGAGAGCGGTGTTGTGTACAGTGTATTTCCGACTGAAGAGTGAAAAGTCACGGCCACAAGATCGGCATGCAGTCAATAAAGCCAGACAAGAAGAATGATTATGACATGCGGCTCTATCTCCTGGTTTTTATTCAAACTGGTTTTTAACGCTTATTCTCACAAAGCATCTGCACACCTGCCTCTGTGCTGTGTTTGTGTGGCTGCTTTTGTATGATGTCAGTGCATGGTGAAAGCGTTCACTGCCTTGAGGATTTATTTATCTCTTCTTTTCAACACCATTCATACAAATAATTTTTTGCAGAACGTTTAACAAAATATTAGGAGTTGGATGCTATCGTTTAGTAGCCACAAGAAGTGGTTAGCATAGACTCAAACATGTTGTGTGTGTGTCCCTGTGTGAGTGTATGGGGGAGGGGGTGGTGTGGTCACCCCTCCCGTGACCGGCCACCTGCAATGTACGGACAGGTTTGCTATGGCCCAAGGGTGTCCGTTCACGAGAGGGACTGCTGTACATGGCTTGAGACAATTTATACTGCTGTCATAAAATGCTGCACTCAACATCATGAATTCCGCAGAATAATTAAATGTATTCCAGCAAAACATTAAGTAGAATAGAAGAAGTAAAAGACATCCTAAACATCAAGCAAGCATTTCTATCCAGAGTTTTATAGTCTTTCAATCGATAGAACAGCATTTCAACATACTTTACAACAACCATCACAGATTCTAATTCTCACAGCTGAACAAAGAGCAGGTACGTCCGCTGCCTTTGCCAACGCTGTCACCACAACTTTACACACTACCTCACAATAGCAAAGCAAGCACTGCTACCTACCCTCTTCTTCTTTGCCTTCTCCTTCTTGGTTTTTCTGGTCAACGCCGTCACCAAAACATTCAACACCACCTCACAACAGCAAAGCAAGCACAACTCCTTACCCTCTTCTTCTTTGCCTTCTCCTTCTTCTTGGCTTTCTTGGCCAAACGCTTGTCGCGCTTCATCTTCCATTTGTCAAGCTTGGGCGGCAGAAGACGGCCAATCACGTCGCCGTCGGTGGCAGTCATGACGATGGCGGCGTCTGGGAAGAGGCCACAGTCGGCCAGGTAGCGAGCCTCGTCTGCTGTTCTGGGGAAACCCTCCAGAACAAAGCCCGTGGATCTGTGGAAATGCATTCAAAGGTCAGTTACCATCTCTACAAATGTGCTAGTCTCTGTATATTTCCGTGCATGCATTTGATACTCAGTGTCTGAAGTGCATTCAGTAATCAAAGTCTCAACGCCTTTTGCTCGTCGATGCTTGTAGAAAACAAAAAACTCACTTGAACGGCTCTTTGTTCCACCACTGTGGAATGATGTTGTCGAGAATCTCCGAGGCGAGGGTGTCGTTGTTTTCCAGACTGGTTTTGATGGCTTCCTCGTCTTCTGTCAGCTCCACTTCCTCCTCTGCCTCTGCTTCTCCCTGCAAATCACACCATGTTACATTTGTCTTTAATCACTGTTTGTTTTGCCTTGCACTAATTATCTCTATGGTATGATACAGAGTGTGTCTATGAATATATATATATGTGTGTGTGTGTGTGTGTGTGTGTGTGTGTGTGCCGGTGTGCGTGCGTGCGTGTGTGCATGCTAGTGCATGCGTGCGTGCGTGTGCATGCATGCATGTCTGTCTGTCTGTGTGGGCTTCTCAGCTGTCTTTGCATGTGTCTGCATTCTAGTCCATGAGTGTATGTTTGTGCTCTTGTTTTTTCTTTCCTTTTCTTTTCCTATAGAATTACCAAGTAAACAAGAAGGGCAAAGCCCATACGACTCACATGCTTGACCTTGACCTTTACATGACCTTGAGGTCAAATAACTAAACCTAGCAAAGACATCATACACTAAGAACTGCTTTACACATTTTTCCTACCAAAATACATGTGATCTTGACCCAAGGTCAAGGTCATCCAAGGTCATGCAACACAAAGCTGTTAATTCAAGACATAGGAAGTACAATGGTGCTTATTGGCTCTTTCTACCATGAGATATGGTCACTTTTAGTGGTTCACTACCTTATTTTGGTCACATTTCATAAGGGTCAAAGTGACCTTGACCTTGATCATATGTGACCAAATGTGTCTCATGATGAAAGCATAACATGTGCCCCACATAATTTTTAAGTTTGAAACAGTTATCTTCCATAGTTCAGGGTCAAGGTCACTTCAAAATATGTATACAATCCAACTTTGAAGAGCTCCTGTGACCTTGACCTTGAAGCAAGGTAAACCAAACTGGTATCAAAAGATGGGGCTTACTTTGCCCTATATATCATATATAGGTGAGGTATTCAATCTCAAAAACTTCAGAGAAAATGGGAAAAATGGGAAAAATAGCTGTTTTTTAGACAACATTTATGGCCCCTACGACCTTGACCTTGAAGCAAGGTCAAGATGCTATGTATGTTTTTTGGGGCCTTGTCATCATACACCATCTTGCCAAATTTGGTACTGATAGACTGAATAGTGTCCAAGAAATATCCAACGTTAAAGTTTTCCGGACGGCCGGACGACTCGGGTGAGTACATAGACTCACTTTTGCTTCGCATGTGAGTCAATAAAATGAATCATCCCCCTCCCATACTTTTAAATGGCATATACCACTGTACCACACACGCACAGACAGGAACCCACACACACCTCAGTAGTGGTAGCGGTGGCAGGAGGCGGAGCATCACCAGCATTCTCCGCCGATGTGGCGGCCTCGCCCTCCTTGGACTCCGCGCTCTCCGGCTTTTCCTCTCCGTCCTCCGTCTTCTTCTCTCCGTCCTCATCCTCTGACTCTCTGTTCCCAAGGAGAGAAAACAAACATACATGAGTTTTGGTTTCTCTGCAAGTTTAATTCAGAGGCACTAAAGAAAATGAATGATTCTCCTGGTTGATGTCTTTATATGTACCAAGTTCTGTGGCCGTTAATAGATAACAAAATAAAAAAAAATTTTTAAAGTGGCAGCAGCAGCCTCTAGCATAATGTGCTCATGAAAAAACTGTTACCAAAGTCATAATTCTTCCAGATGTTTGTACTTATTAGATGACATGGCACTGGGGAAAAAATGACCAGAGGGCAAAATATTTTTGATTGACTCATGTATTCATTGTTTGGAAGGAAAAGAAGGAATCAATCACTTATCACAAACAACTAGCAAAAAGAACCAAACCTAAAGAAATGAAAATAACTTTAAAAACAAATGATGCATACGGTTCCTCTTCCTCCTGTTCTTCGTTGTCCTCCTCAAACTCAGGGCCGATCTTTTTTTTTGTCTTGGCAATGATGAGTTCCTGCAGCCGCTCTTTGAAGGCGATGTGGAACAGGCCGAGTTTCTCTGCCAGATGGCGCCCATGCAGAGTTTTTCCGGAACCGCGAGCTCCAAGAATGAGCAGACGCAGAGGTGGAGGCTGTAAAAATATCATTAGTATGGGATGAAGCCAATATGAGTGAGTGTTCTTAATACGTTTGTAAGGCTTCTTTTTAAGCCTACTGTCTATATGATACTTACCGAGACAGTACTATTCTTGCACATTATCTATTATAGGCCGAAAAAATTGGACAAAACGCTGAGTGGGTACAATTATCTCCCATAACCATGCGCCACCGTGGATCCCAAGCACTGTCCGAGTGCTTCCCCCTTACAGGATGTAGGTGGCGCGTCCTCTTTCTTTATGAGCTGCAGACCCTCAAAAAGCCCATAACATATCAAGAGGGGAGGCGGGAGGGAAACTCTAATAGTACTGTCTCGGTAAGTATCATATAGACAGTAGGCTTAAAAAGAAGCCTTACAGTCAATATAACACTTACCTCGACAGTACTATTCTTGCACAGAATACCAGAGTGGTGTGAGGGTGATATGTAGAGTATTAAACTCCTTAATCAAAATCACTTAAATCCAAGGATTAAGATACCCAGGCAATTTTCGAACAGTACTACCGTAAAAGAAAATATACCCAAGAAACATACCTTAGACTGACGTGACCATGCTGGCAACCACTGCTGTGTGGTGAACTCAATGTCAAAGTCCAGGCCACTCAAAGCTTGAATACCACTGAGTCTACGGCAAGTGGCTAAAGCGATGAGGAACAATTAGTCTTAAAAATCAGCAACTTTATACTGATGCCTGCCAGGGGTTCAAACTCATTGCTACGCAGGAGTTTGAGGACCAGAAAGACATCCCCCTTGGGAAATGAAACCCGAGGTTTAGACACCGCTGCATTGCTAATACCCGAAAGGACATTAGCGATGAGGGAGGACCTGATCAAGTGTTCAGGTCTGCGACCAGTAGCGGCCGCAATCGTGGAAGCGATGGCAGATCTGTATCCAAGAAGAGTCTTAGAAGAAAGACTCTTCTTTTGATACACTTCCACCAGGAAGTTGGCCAAGTCCTGTGTTGAGGGATAAAGCGGCTTTATCCCCTTGGACAAGGCGAAGGTGGCCCAAGCTCTCCAGCGTAAGTCGTAGAGCTGATTAGTTGATCGCCTCTTAGCGTTCAAGGAAAACTCTACTGAACTCTTGTGCAATCCTAGTGCAAGCAGTTTGGAGCGCACAAGAGCCATGCGGTCAAGCACAGACTCTCTGGACGTGGATGAGGGAGGCATGATCGAGGCTGGAGCAGACCTCCCCCGTCCAGATCCAGAGGTAGAGGGTCTACGTGGGTGAGACCGCGAAGATCTGGAAACCACGGAGCTGTTGGCCAGTAAGGCGCGACCAAAATCAGTCTTGGTCGTTCCTGCAGATATTTTGCCAGCACCCTCGGAATCAGAGATGTCGGGGGATAGGCGTAAGCATCGAGGAGCCTCCACAAGAGAGTGAATGCGTCCAAGTGGAACGCATTCATGTCTCGAAAGGGGCTGACGTACCTGGGAAGCCGAGCGCTGAATCGAGTTGCGAACCGATCGATCAGAGGACGGTCCCACCTTGCCCACAGACGCTGTGGAACGTTGTGAGCGATGGTCCATTCTGTGGAGAGAACCTGATCGCCCCGACTGAGAATGTCGGCCAGGGCGTTCAGTTTCCCCGGAACGAACTGGACTGACATCCGGACCTGATTGGTCTGGCACCAGAGCAGAATCTCCTCCGCCAACAGGGAGAGGGACCGAGAATTGGTGCCCCCCTGGTGGCGAAGGTAAGCTAAGCATGTGGTGTTGTCCCCGTTGAAAATCAGAGGGGCCAAGGACAGGCCGAATGGGAGGGCCCGAAACTCAAACACTGTGCCCTCCCAAACGAACCGGAGCAGATGTCGGTACCCCGGGGCCACCAGGATGTGGAAGTAAGCATCCTGGAGGTCCCAGACATGGCCCAATCGTTTGGCCGGATGGCCAACCGGACCGACGAAGGGGTTTCCATCTTGAACTTGCACCTGTGAAGGTACAAGTTCAAGGTGGAGAGGTCCAACACCGGCCTGAACCGGCCGTCCTTTTTGGGGACGGTGAACAGGCGGGAGCAGAACCCCGGAGAAGGCTGAGAAAGGGGGTAGACCGCCTTCTTCTCGACCAACGAGTTCACCTCGTCCTGAAGAGCCTGCCATCTGGCAGGGTCTCGAGGAGGGGGGAACGTCCAGGGTAGAGCGGACAATGGAGGTTGTGACGACAGCGGTAGAGAAAACCCCGACCACACCACCCTCAAGAAAAACTGGTTGGAGACCAGTCTGCCCCACATGCCGCGGGCCCGAAAAAGGGAACCGACGGACGAAAGAGGGGCAACTTGAGGGGGCGTCAACGTAGGGCCGGGACTCACTGAAAATTCTGCTGGCGGGCAGGCGCAGGCTTGCGACCACCCCCCCTGGTGGTGCTGCTTCCCCTTACCTGTCTGAGCACCCTTCGTCTTGCTTGGGAACGCAACAGGCGCCTAAGAGGAGGAAGAAGGAGGCAGTGAAACTGGCTTCCTCTTCTTCTTCTTCTTCTGAGGCTGGGAGCTGGAGGTGACTGTAGCACTTCTCTTACTCCCCGCCGCCGTCGCCGAAGCAGCGAGGCCAACCATCAGAGAATCAGTGTTCCTCTGGCGTGTGGACTCCACCACAGAACGAACAGTGTCCGGATGAAAGAGGGAAGAAGGCTGAGGAAACGTGTTCCTCAGACTCTTCCTCATATCCGGAGGCACTATAGAAGTAGGCAGAAAATGATCACGGAACAGGGCCAATAAAGTGGACCCGTGTTCCAATGGCCAATTCTGCCGCAGACGTCACGCACGATCGCACGGCATGCAAAGCCCGATCCACTCGAACCGTGTCAAGGACCCGAGTGGAATCGGACTCTGCCCGATCGGGAGGGTCCAACAGTGTGGACAGCGTGCTCATCCATGTCAAGGCCTGTGATTGGGCCTCGACTGTGAAAGAAACGGTGGCCTCAAGATTGTGGAACGAAGCAGAGCTCAGTTCCACCTTCTTGACCGAAGGCACCTCCCCAACGAACACATCACCGTCAGCCCCACCCTAAACACTCGAAGTCTGGAAAGGGAGAGTTCGAGAGTCAAAGGGAAAAGGGAGGGACGAAACAGATTGGACACGAGGAAACAGTGGAGGTGCGCCTCCCGAAGGAAAGCATGGCACTGAACCCGCGTCCTCCCGAGGAACATAGGTCGCGTTTGCACGTGAATCTGTACTCCTCAGGCGATGTGCTGCCGCTTCCACCGTGGCACTAAGACTAGGGTGGAACGCGAATTGCCGGCGGACGGATCGTTCATAAAACGAGCCGCCGGCAGACGCGGCGTGAGCCTCCCGCGCCCGGGCCGAAGCGGACTCAAAGGACGAGAGGGCGTCTCAGGGAAGGACGTCCTGAAACTGTTCAAACGTCCTTCTAGCTGTGCGAGGACGAGCCTCCTGCCTCTCGTCCTCAGACCCCGGGTCCAGGTCCTGTGTGTCAACACTAGACGACAGACGCTTAAGAGAGGCATCCGTGACGTCAAGACGCCGCGTGATGTCTGTCATGTACTGTTGGAAAGTACGAAGCATAGCTTCGGAAGTTCCATCAGAAACCGGCAAGGGTAGAGGATCAGTGTTAACCTCAGGGCGACCCTGATCCTCCTCCCTATCGTCCTCCGACTCACTCTCCTCTTCACTTCCCGACAACTCCTCAAAAGCAGGAGTGTAGGGAGCTTGAGGGGGAAGAGCCGAAAGCGATGAAGCAGGCTGTGAAGAAACGCCCACAGAAGCAAGAGGCCGCGAAGACCCCTGCCCCAAAGACGAAACGTCTCCAGCAGCCGAAGGGGGAGAAAAACAACAACCCTGCGACTGTTGGGTCAGCCCAGCCAACGAACCCCCGCTATTTATAGACTGAACAGGAACCCATCGGGTCTGATCAGAAAAGAAATGGTCCGGTCCGGTCGGGGGTGCCGATCCGGTCCGGTAGGGTGGTCCGGTGTTCCGGTCCGGTGCCGGACCATCCGGAGGTCCCGTTCGGCACCGAACCATCGTACCCACAGAAGTGTTCGGGTGGTTAGGTCCGGACGTGGACATACCGTACCATCCGGACCCGTGGTCCGGTATGGTCCGGTTCGGTGCCAGACCATCCAGACCAACAGAGGTGGTCGGGTGGTCCGGCACCGGGCCATCCGGACCCGTAGGTCCGGACCCGTAGGTCCGGTACCATCCGGAGGTCCTGTTCGGCACCGAACCATCCGTACGCACAGAAGTGTTCGGGTGGCTCGGTCCGGGCGTGGACGTACCGTACCATCCAGACCCGTAGGTCCGGTTCGGTGCCAGACCATCCGGACCAACAGAGGTGGTCGGGCGGACCGGTCCGGTAGGGTGGTCCGGTGTTCCGGTCCGGTGTTCCGGTCCGGTCCCGTACCATCCGGAGGTCCCGTTCGGCACCGAACCATCCGTACCCACAGAAGTGTTCGGGTGGTTCGGTCCGGACGTGGACACACCATCCGGACCCGTAAGTCCGGTGGTCCGGTATGGTCCGGTGCCAGACCATCCGGACCAACAGAGGTGGTCGGGTGGTCCGGTCCGGACCGGACCACCGGTCCAGTACCGGACCATCCGGACCCGTAGGTCCGGTCCGGTCCCGTACCATCCGGAGGTCCCGTTCGGCACCGAACCACCCGTACCCACAGAAGTGTTCGGGTGGCTCGGTCCGGACGTGGACATACCGTACCATCCGGACCCGTAGGTCCGGTTCGGTGCCAGACCATCCGGACCAACAGAGGTGGTCGGGTGGTCCGGACCGATCCGATAGGGTGGTCCGGTGTTCCGGTCCTGTGGTCCGGTCCCGTACCATCCGGAGGTCCCGTACGGCACCGAACCATCCGTACCCACAGAAGTGTTCGGGTGGTTCGGTCCGGACGTGGACCTACCGTACCATCCGGACCCGTAGGTCCGGTGGTCCGGTATGGTCCGGTTCGGTGACAGACCATCCGGACCAACAGAGGTGGTCGGGTGGTCCGGTTCGGACCGGACCACTGGTCCGGTACCGGACCATCCGAACCCGTAGGTTCGGTCCGGTCCCGTAGCATCCGGAGGTCCCGTTCGGTACCGAACCATCCGTACCCACAGAAGTGTTCGGGTGGCTCGGTCGGACGTGGACATACCGTACCATCCGGACCCGTAGGTCCGGCATGGTCCGGTTCGGTGCCAGACCACCCGGACCAACAGAGGTGGTCGAGTGGTCCGGCCCCGACCGGACCACTGGTCCGGTACCGTACCATCCGGACCCGTAGGTCCGGTGGTCCGGTGTGTTCCGGTTCGGTGCCAGACTACCCAGACCAACAGAGGTGGTCGGGTGGTCCGGTCCCGACCGAACCACTGGTCCCGTACCGTACCATCCGGACCCGTAGGTCCGGGGGTCCGGCAAGGGCCAGAGGTACTGTCCCGCACCGGACCCTAAGGTCCGGTACGGTCCCGTACCATGGGTCCCGTCCGGACCAAACCCGGAGGTCAAGTCCAGTCGGGACCCGTGGGTCCGGTTCGATCCCGACCCGTAAGCCTGGAACGTTCCGGACCCTTGGTCCGGACCATCCGTCACCCGAACACCAGACGCTAAGGAATGGCGTGGGGTCAAGACGGTCCGGTCGGAGGTGTCGGTCTGAGCAACAGAAACAATGTTCCCGTCGCCCTGACCATTCGACAGAAGTACCACGTTCTGTCGAACACCTCCACGTCCAGTAACTAGTCGGCCGGAGCGTCTTATCAAGAGGGACAGCCACCAGTCACACGGACGTCAGAGGGAACCGTAGTAGCAGTGGTCGTAGGCACGAAGCCTGAAACCCCTGCCCCCACAGGACCGCCCTGAACGGGGTCAATTCGCATCCCAACCCCAGCGGGGAGGGAATTCAGAGACCCCGTCATCTCCTCCGATCTCCCCCCCCAGGAGGCCGAAACTACTGTCGAAACAGCAGCAGACGACCCAGCGAGGGAGTTCAGAGGAGGACCCGTGTCCCTCCTGGCTTCCACAGCGGTGGAAACCGAGGAGGGCACAGGAGAGGCACCGGAAAAGGAAGATTTTAATGCCAACTGCACCCGGTGTTCCCAGGCGGTCACCCATCCAAGTACTAACCGGGCCCGACGTTGCTTAACTTCGGTGGTCGGACGAGAACCGGTGTTTTCAACGTGGTATGGCCGTTGGCTGTCAAAACCTGAGTCTCTCCAGTAGCCCCTAGATCGGATTCACCAACCCCCAAAGAGGGTTGGGAATCGACCTGCCCCCGGATTCGAGCCAGGGAGGAGAAGGAAACCTTCCCCCCAGGCTTGAAACCGGGAGGAGCTGAAGCCTGAGACTGAGGGCCGGACAACGGCGTCGAAGGGGGGGAAGCCTGTTCCACTGAAGGAGAAGGAGAAAGAAGCTTTTTCTTTCCCCTCGACCTTCCCCGAACCTTCGACGGCGCAGCCCCGCCCGAAGTCCCAGGCTCAAGCCCAGCCTGTTTGAGCAAGCTCGCATTGAGCTTGCTCAAACAGGCTTTCTCCGCCCTCCCTCGCCGCAAACGCAAAGCGTTTGGGGAGGGAGAGTCGGAGCGCCGAAAGATCCCCTTCTCCGTGCGTAAAACATGACGCTGGGCGCCCGGAGAAGGGTTGCCCCCGGCAGACTCTGGTTCCGTAGAACCAGAGCCCAAAACAGGACGAGACATCCTACCTCGCCCTGTACGTACCCTTAAAGACCGAGAATTAACAAAATTCAAAGAAAATTTAGGTCAATACTCAAGTGAATGCGGCGAAACGAGAAGCAGACGACCGGTCACCACGAAGTAGGACGGGAGGCACGCCGAGTCCGCCACACAAAAACGGAGGCACAAGTTGAAGGAAACACAACGTAGCCTCAAGCCAGAAGTGGAATAACACACAATAATCCAACAGGTGATAGTCCACACAGAAAAGAAGCCTCTTAGTCCAAAATAATCCGGGAGCGTAGCAGAAACACAGCCGGTCTGACACGCGCGAAAAAAGAAAGAGGACGCGCCACCTACATCCTGTAAGGGGGAAGCACTCGGACAGTGCTTGGGATCCACGGTGGCGCATGGTTATGGGAGATAATTGTACCCACTCAGCGTTTTGTCCAATTTTTTCGGCCTATAATAGATAATGTGCAAGAATAGTACTGTCGAGGTAAGTGTTATATTGACCTGCTGATCTGTATAACAGTTAATAACGGCAAACAGGACTACTCTAGCTGTTCCTTCGTATCATGACTTAATTTGCTCTAAAAGCCCCACCCCCTACAAATTCATCATCTTCAAAACTACATTTTTTCAACCAAAAATAGTGCCTTACAAATTCTAATTCATCAAAAGAAATGTAGTTAGACACAAGAAGGAGGACACGAATGGATGTAGACCGGTGTCACGAACTGAAAACTCTGCCTGAGCAATCCCTCTCAATGCGGTCAATGCGCATGCGCAAACATGGGGAGATTAATCAGGTCGTGAACAACCTAACCCTAACCCTTACCCTAACCCATGGTTCGTTCGGTCAAAGGGTCGCAATTTTTAAGTCCAAGATTGGCGCATGCGCATCGACCGCATTGAGAGGGATTGTTCAGCAGAGTTTTCAGTTTGTGACACCGGTCTTACTGTAAGCGATATCAAGTTTGGTTGCTGACATTTCTTTTGTACTTGTCAACAAAACTTACACCTGCATGGCTTCAATCTCCAGACAGAAACTACACCTAGCGGTTACCCCTCCCTCTACAGTGCAGTACTCTATTATCCTGACAATACCACTCAATTATAGTCATCGGATGTAAACTGTAGGCATACACGCAAAAGAGATTTAGATGTCTTGAAAATACAGTCGAGCCTGCCTTGGCGACCACCTCTTGATAACGACCACCTCTTGATAACGACCACCTGCCCACAACGACCATCCAAAAAGATCCACACAGATTTTATTCCAAATATAATCCATCTTTCCACAGCAAGCACCTGTCAGTAACAAGGACTTTAAGTTGGTCCCTCGAGTGGTCATTCTAGACAGGGTCAATTGTACAATCTATTTTCACATTCTCTCTTCCTTACATCCAGGGGTTTATCCTTGGGCAGGTAAGACTGGGGGTTGGCGATGAACCTGTCCCTGGCCTCGTTGCTGGAAAGGTAGAACACCTTCTCCCTGTAGCGCGCAGCGATCTCTGGGTTGCCGGGATACAGAATACCCGTCTCCTTGAGCGCCACTGGGCAGAAGAATTTGCTTTCTCCCAGGGGCTTTTTTTTGTTTCGGCTCGGGTCCTCCTCCTGTGGACATATCATTTCACAGATGACATTTTGAATTGAAGTAAAATTGTGCACATTCTTGAAATCTGCACAGTTTTGATGTCGGGCTTAAATAAAATATGTAACTAAACTCTCATTTTCACGCAAATACTTGGAACCCAGTAGAAACCTATGGAAAAGTCACTGTGCAAAGCTAGCAGCGACAGAGTGGCATTACCCAGATCAGAGTGCCTATTCAGCTGTAATCAGCCACCTGCACTTCTGGCAGAATGACTAAGATCCTTTACGTTCCACAATGAGGGCGGGACATATGGATACAGTCTCTATTCTGCAAATAAATAAGTAACGATTTATGTCCGTCCGACCCAAATTCAATTCAAATGAATTTAACTTTATTGTCTGGATGTGGAACATGCAGAAATGTGTCTTTTGGCTCATATAATCTTGTGAAGCAGATGACATTAAGTCCAGTGCTCTACCAACTGAGCTCCTAGGCCCCCAATACATCTCTCTCATACCTCGTGTTCAGCCTCCTCTTCCTCCTCCTCTTCCTCAGCAGCATCAGCCTCCATGTCCTCCTCTTCCTCGTCCATATCCATCCCAGAGTTCTCCCACGCCTGGTATGTCAGACTCTCTGAAACAGAACAACACCAAAATTGTTGATCAATGTGTATGCCAAAATATGCAAGCATAGCAGCGCAACTAGCATTAAATTACATATCTTATCCCAACTCACATATAGCAATTTACTTCAGTTTAGTGCTAGGACGCTGTACTATGCATCACCTTGGTAACAAGGGAGGCAATTCTAAAAAAAAAAACGACCCTGACCTATAAACAAGACATAGGCCAGACCGAGGCTGCCTTCCTACTTGTGCCGCCATCTTGAATCATTCTCTCTCCAGCGTCCGTGTCTTGCGGACGTGTTTCTGCTACGCTCAGGCTTTTCAGCCTTTCGTCTGGTCTGAGCTTTAGACAGACTTCACCTTGGTTCTTTCTTCACATCCTTCTACTCTCTGACTGTGTTTTGGGTGAGCCCTTTCCAAACTTTTGACGTTTTATTGTTTTGACACAGTTGGTCTTGTTTACTTAAATTTTTGTACACTTTCGTCCGTAATGTCGGACAGTGGCAAAAAGAAGAGTTCTAAGCAGGTTTCCGCCGAACTTTCTTCGGTTAAGAAACCCTCTAGGAAGGCTAAAGGTTCTTCCAGTTCAGGCGATAGTTAAGGTTTTAGACCCTTCGTCTAGAAATTCGTTTGATGTCACTATCGATTTGCCAAAGTCACCCTCCATGCAGGCTCTGCCTTCAGAGATTGTACCGGTTACAGCTAGCTCTAACTCAGCTAACGAAAAGCATGATGTTTCTGCGTTACTCCTCTCTTTGAGTGCGCAAATGAACTCTCTTTCAGCAGAGTTTTCTTCCACGAGGGCTGAGTTCCTTTCCTTGCCGGCTGGAGTTGGCGATGCTCGTTCCTTGGCTAAGTTGCGTGCACCTCCCTCGGCCACCGTGACTTCAGCTGATGTCCACGCCGCCCAAGATGCTGGTGACGGAGGTTTTCCTCGGCTTACTCAGGCCTCTTCTTACAGTCGGTCAGATCGTACACAAGGTATTTATTCTTTATTAGTAACCGGGTTCTCCGGCCAAAGTGAAGTGCGACATTTGGAGAAAGTACCTCTCCCCGGTTGCCGGGCAGTGAGCAAAAGTTCCGATTCCCTGGCTACTTCGTTCCGCGAGCGCGGGCGGATGGTGCAGGGTAGGGACCCAAATGCGCGTTTGGTCTTTTGACCAAACGAGAGATTCGCTACCGTCAGCAGCCCCATTGTACAAAAGCCGGCTTGACACAGCGTTCCCCTGGGGGAAGGAAGCAGTCTTTAGGGAAGCATCACGTGGGTCTGAAATCCCTCGGGTGTCTTCCCTTCCGGTTAACGCTTCACCAGACTATAGCAGTCAGTGTGGTAGCGGACTTCTGGCATGCACGGAAGTGCAGGACTACGGTTAGGATTTTGGTGCTTCCGCTCAAGAAGAAGAAGACACCAACTTCCGGTTACCATACAAGCTCCCCAATGCGGGTGTCTTCCGGTTAGCGCTTCACCAGACAATAGCAGTCAGTGTGGTAGCGGAATTCCGGCATGCACGGATGTGCAGGACTACGGTTCGGATTACCTTGCAAAATAGAGGCCTTCTCTATCCCTAAACCAGTTCTCTTACCTTGAAGATATCTTCTCAAGGTTTCAGAACTAACTCCACGTAATGCCTCTAGCCATACAGTCATCGGGAAACTGAAAACTCATAAGACGCTCACGCACCCCTCCCTCGGAACGGGGATCGATAGGAACATGGTTTGAGAGCGGATCAGGTTACTGATACCCGGACGTGCCTTTCCCAGTTGCGGGCTGGATTAACACAGAACTAGCAGGCAATCAGGTTTTCAATACTCCCGACTTTTCACCCCTGCTTTTGCAACAGGGAAAGTATACCCGCCTCTTTGCAGCCACGGCATAGACTTTCTCGTTTTTACAGCAAAAGGCCGCATCATGGTCTCGTTCCGACCACCGAGGTTAAGCGGCATCGGTCTCGGTTACTACCGGGATTGGTGACCGTTTTGAACACGGGCCTGGAGGCAATCTTTTATCTTTCAAGCTGCGGCCTTACGGCTTCATCTATCGTACTGTTGTTTACTCAAACTCAAATTCAGCAGTACTTCGCTCCCGCGAGGGCTACATGTCTGGTTAACAGAAGTTCGCCCTCTTTATTTCAAGCCAGCTTGTAGGGACATGGGTCTATAGTTCTCACTGATACCACTCCCTTAGCCATTGTCATTGAGGACAACGGTTGTCTTCTCTGGTGCTTGTTTTCCTCTCAGAACTTCTGCCTTTTCTTTGAAAAAGACCAGTGACATTCTGTCACACTCTCGCAAACGGGGCCTTCCTCCTCACTCATTAGCCTTTTGAGATAAGGCTGAAAGGGAAAGAGGGGGGGGGGGGGGGGGGGGCGTGTTTGTAACTTGGACAGTTCTACCCTGGGCTACGTCCAGGCTGTGCGAGATAGAACATGGACCTAGTTCTAGGCCTTACTTGAATTAGGCAATGCTTCTCCCTAATCTTGTCAGTGTGACTTACTTAGCTCGCATTATAAGATGACAGGTCTTTTTTCACAGAGACCATATTGTGCCTGCCCGTGCAGGGCCTCTTTTTTAAATCAGGTTTTTGAACTCTCTTTTTTGTATTCAGTTGTATTGTTTAAGTGATTCATGACATGTGGACAAGTTTGTTGTTTGTTGCTCGTGAAACGTCCCTTACTTTCGTTTTTGTGTGTGTGTGTGTTTTGCGTCTCAGCTTTGCGAGGTCAGCCTTGATCAAGCAGTCTCGTGAAGCTGTTTGTTTGTTTAGTGTTTCATGAGAACGTGTTTTTGCGTGTGCTTTGCAGTTATACGGTGAACTATAATTCAGTTTTGTGAGTTCGAAGGTGTTGATGTTAGTCAGTTTTGGGTGTTACTTTGTCGTCCTATGTCCTTCCACTGAGGAGGTTGTGTTGTGATGGTGTTGTGTGAACCTGGAATACGGTAAGGGAAAGCTATTTTTGTATGTCTAAGAAATCTTGTATTACCTGATGTTGTGTATGCTCATGGATTCTTCCATTTTTCGTTCTTTCTCTCCATTCTATTTGTCTGTCTGACTTTGTCTTCTTTTATTGGTGTGTCCGTCCCTCTTTCTCTCCGTCTGTCGGTCTGTTCGGTTTTCTCTCTCTCTCTCTCTCTCTCTCTCTCTCTCTCTCTCTCTCTCTCTCTCTCTATCTCTCTCTTCCTTCTTTTGTTTCCTTGTTTACTTCTATCTCTATCTCTCTCTCTCTATCTCTGTCTCTGTCTCTCTCTCTCTCTCTCTCTCTCTCTCTTCCTTCTTTTGTTTCCTTGTTTACTTCTATCTCTCTCTCTCTCTCTCTCTCTCTCTCTCTCTCTCTCTCTCTCTCTCTCTCTCTCTCTCTCTCTCTCTCTCTCTCTCTCTCTCTCTCTCTCTCTCTCTCTCTCTTCCTTCTTTTGTTTCCTTGTTTACTTCTACTTCTCTCCGTCTCCGCTCTTTCTCGCCTTCTTTCTCATTCTCTGTGTCTTTCATGTTTCTCTCTCTTCTTTTCTTTTTTCATTCGCTCTACCCTGTTTACTCTTCAGTTTATAAGCAAGAAATATGTGTTGAATATGTGTTTAAGTTAATAGTTGAAATTCTGTAAGGGCTTATATGTGGTTTTGTTTTGCCCACAGTTTTCACCTTTCTCTCTACGTGATTAAAGAACAACTAGACCAACCACAATGAGCCAGTGTGAACGTTACCAGTATGCCTAAACCAAACAATGGGGATTTCATCACACAAAATACACGCAACATGACAACCAGATCAGGGGCAGGCACACATATGCTAGATAGGGTTCAATACCAAAAGGTCACAGCAAGACAAGTCCGAGTCTTTTGGTTCCGGAGTTTCTACCTCCACAGATTTCGAACCGCTACAGTCCGCAAGCCTTCATAAACCTTACGCGCGAAAGGATCTCCCTTTTACTCCTAGCTACAGCACGCAGAGGTAGCAAGATTCACGCACTCTTCGTCTTACCGGGAGACGTAGTTTTCAATAGAGGCTCTCTATCTCACTCCGTTTCCGGCCAGACTTCTTAGCCAAGAATCAGAAGCCAGGACAACCATCTCCGATGGTCGTAGTTTTTCCTCTTTATAGGATTCTCGCTGCAGGCGACCCATTCTTATGAATCTAACCAGTTAGATCACTATGCTCCTTCCTGTCTCATACAAGGGGTTTAAGATCATAAGCAAAAGCTACCCTTATCGTCTTTGAACACAAAGGTAGATAAGGACATATCTAAGTTGGTGCTAAAATCGGGAAGATTATCTGAAGTCCTTGACTCCGCCTACTGGAGATCGGAGGACGTCTCTATCAACCTCTACCTGCGCGACATTTCCGGCGCGACAGGACGGTTCCAATGCGCTACCAGCAATGGTAGCAGCAGGGCAAATTATTGCCTAGCTCATAGAGTGAGTATCCCACCACCTACATTAGCAATCTGCTATATGTGAGTTGGGATAAGATATGTAATTTTATCGAAAATTTCAGTAATAAATTTTCATTTGATTAATATACTTACCCAACTCACATCGTTAATTCCCTCCCGCCTACTCCGCTACCAGAATTTTCTAAAAAAAAAAAGAAGGTGTTTTTCTCCGCTTCCGTGGGAATGATTCAAGATGGCGGCACAAGTAGGAAGGCAGCCTCCGTCTGTCCTGTTTATAGGTCAGGGTCGTTCTTTTTTTAGAATTGCCTCCCTTGTTACAAAGGTGATGCGTAGTACAGCGTCCTAGCACTAAACTGAAGTAAATTGCTATATGTGAGTTGGGTAAGTATATTAATCAAATGAAAATGTATTACTGAAATTTTCGATTATTGCAGATGTCTTCGCAATAGGCAAAGACGACACAACATCTGTACACTGAAGCCCCCACCCCCCCTTCCCACTCCCTTCCCTGAAACCCCATCCCTACTCCAAATTTAAGACGTCCTCCCTTTTACGACCTTGCTTTTTACATTTAGTCAGGTTTTGCCTAAATGTTTTAACATAGACGAGGAATCGAGACGAGGGTGCGGTGTATGTGTGTGTGTGTGTGTGCGTGTGTGTAGAGCGATTCACAGAAAACTACTGGACCGATCTTCATGAAATTTCACATGAGAGTTCCTGGGTATGAAATCCCCAGACATTTTTTTTCATTTTTTCGATAAATGTCTTTGATGACGTCATATCCGGCTTTTTGTGAAAGTTGAGGCAGCACTGTTACGCCCTCATTTTTTAATCAAATTGATTGAAAGTTTGGTCAAGCAATCTTCGATGACGTCCGGACTATGGGATTGAATTTCAGCTTGGCAGTGTAAAAATTTGTTAATTAGTTTGCTCATTAAAGTTGTCATTAAAATCAAATTTTCACTAACAGATTTAAAAATGATTGAATCGTATTCCTCAATTTATCCTGAATTCAAAACATATACATATGTCATGTTTACTATAAAAATGTGCTCACAATTACAGAAAATAGGTTTAAGTAAGTACTGCGTTCGTGCGCTATACGCGGTCACGAGCGTGACCCGTCTCTGTTTTTCGATGTGGTTAGTCGAGACTATCTGAATATAGTCTCGGCGTTGACTGTTTTTTGGCGTTAATCTGCTACTTTGATGCCGACAGCTTGACTAAATTTTTTTATATCACTTCACGTGACTTGTTCAGATTTCTGGTTAACAAATTAACCTCTGTAAATTTGCCCAAATTATGAAACTGCCTCCTTTTTCAGACTTTATTTTCTCGGATTTTTAAGTCTTAAAATGAGGGGGAGGGGGGGTCCACTGTACTTACTTTCAATGGCAGTGACAGTTTCCTCTAGCAGCTCCTCCACTTTCTTGGGGTCAATGTCAAGGATGATGGGTTCAATGGCCGTGCTGCCCGTAATGGTGGAGCTAACGTTTGTGAGCTCTTTCTCGTACTCCTGTCGCAGTCGGTAAAACGGCTCCATCTCCGGTCCGTCTGGAATCTTAATCTGTAAAAAAAACCACAGACTTTTGTGGTTAAAAGAGTGAGAAAAGAAAAGTAGAAGTGAAAGAGCTTGAGCTTTGATAAGTATGTTTAGGTGGGACCCGTGTGTACCTATATGCATGCATCTGTTAACCTGCCTCTGGGTTTGTCTGTTTGTTTGTGTGTGCATACAGATTCCCAAAAGGAATGGAGATACGTAAATCGAAAATTTTAGTAGTAAATTTTCATTTGATTAATATACTTACCCAACTCACATATAGCAATTTACTTCAGTCTAGTGCTAGAACGCTGCATCGCATCACCTTGGTAACAAGGGAGGCAACTCTTAAAAAAAAGAGCTACCTTGACCCATAAACAGGACAAAGTCATGTGACTTCCTGACCTTGCCGCCATATTGTAATCATTCGCACGAAGGCGCAGAAAAACTTCCCTCTTTTTTTTAGAACAACCCCACTAGCGGGGAAGGTGGGAGGGAATTAACTATGTGAGTTGGGTAAGTATATTAATCAAATGAAAATTTACTACTAAAATTTTCGATTAAATTACATCTTAACCCAACTCACATATAGCAGATTGCTAATAAAGGTGGTGGGAAAAAACACTCACTTCAAACAGCAGGCAAGACTTGGCCCGCCGCTACCAGGGCTGGCAGGGAATTACTGCCGTCCTGTCGCGTACTGGCAACATCCCGCAGGTAGAAGTTGATAAAGATGTCCTGTGATCTCCAGTATGCAGCATCGAGGACTTCCGCCAGCCTTCCTGAGCGAAGAACTGCCAGCGAAGAGGCCCACGCCCTGGCTTCATGTGTTCTTGCAGAAGTCAGAGGAAGGACAGCATGTCCAACCCCCTCCTGTCTGTGCCACCATGCGTACGCTTGCTTAATCAGCGTAGCAATCCATCTAGCCAAGGTTACCCGAGACACGTCCTTACTCCTTATCGTGTTCATGGAGATAAAGAGCAATTTTTGATGTCTAGACCTGATGGGCGCTGTGCGAGCCAAATAACTGGACAGTAAACCAGGTCCGGGTCTTCTGGAGCAAGAACCCGACTTAAGGGAGGGATCTGAACGATGGGGGAGGCTAGACCAGGCTTTTGATTCTTAGCAAGAAATTCCGGTCTGAATCTTAAAGTAAGTGAACCATCGCTTTCAAGAGAAATGTCTTTAGACAGACCTAAAAGGGCATGCACCTCACTGCCTCTACGGGCAGTACAGCAGTCCCTGCAATGTACGGCCCCCGGCATGAGCGGACACCTCACATGTACGAACACATTTGCTCGGCACGGAGTGTTTTCCTTCTATATTTGCCCCCCCTTAAACGGACACCTGCAAAACGTGGACGCGGACACTCATTTTCGGTCCCAACAGCAGGTCATACCTCCAATGTACGGACAGACCATCGTCAAATTTTCACCACAACAAAATCAATAACAGAGCAGTCCGGCTCTTGGTACAAAGATCACAGCCGCAATGGCGTGATGACAGTCACTGATAACTTGAGTGCACGTGTACCCATCTGGAGGGGGTGTAGTTTTGGTCAGGAGTGGAGTACATGCGAAGATGCCAACATGAAACTGCACTGTGCTCTTTATTCTTGTCTGTTGGACGTAAACAACAGAAACCACAGTCGATGAAGGTCCTGAGCAAAAGAGAGTGAAAAACCAGCCACAGTTCTGTGACAGCATCGTGTGTCTGTGTGTAACCTCTTTCATTGACAAGATACTCTTGTTCCCCCTCAGCCTTGACCAGTGAGTCGGTTGCCTAATCTGTGAACCCTTCAGTTGTCTTGCTTTGTCAAAAGTTACGACACAGTCAACTGGTTTTGCTCTGAGTGAACAGTGCAGCTGGCCTCTCTGACACAGCCCAAAACAGTACATGGCTGGAGGGAGTAAGAGAGAGGGAGGGGGAGGGGGGTGGAGGGGTAGCTGGCAAAACTCTGTGGGGTGTCCGGTGTCATTGCATGTCAGCAGGAAGAGCATTGGAGAGAAATAGAGAGGTGTACTCTTCCACACAATTTCCAAGCATCAGTTGTCACGGCTTGGGGTAGGCATTAGTGAGGGAGAGTGGGAGCTGTGTTATGTACAGTGTATTTCCGACTGAAGAGTGAAAAGTCACTGCCATGCCACATGATCGGCATGCAGTCAATAAAGCCAGACAAGAAGAAAATAAATTACATGATTATGACATGCAGCTCTATCTGCTGCTATTTATTCAAACTGGTTTTCAAGCTTATTCTTGCAAAGCATCTGCACACGCTCCTCTGTGCTGTGTTTGTGTGGCTGCTTTCGTATGTCAGTGCATGGTGAGTGTGTTCACTGCCTTGAGGATTTATTTTATCTCTTCTTTTCAACACTTTTCATACACATCATTTTTACAGAACGTTTAAAGAAGTATTAGGAGTTTATTGTTATTGTTTAGTAGCCACAAGAAGTGATTAGCATAGACTCAATCCTCAGGCATGGGAATTGAAAATTGTAAAAAAGGCTGAAAATGTATAACTGAAGACGCAAGCGTCAAGTCGACGGCGCGAAGCGCCTAGCCTTACTAGGGGGGTCCGGGGGCATGCCCCCCCGGAAAAAAATTCTCCAAAGAACCCAGATGGTGCAATCTGGTGCCGGTCATCTGAGCTCCAAGTTTGCCATTAAATTCTGTTTTTAGAATCAGAGTTTTTAGTACTAATTTTTGCTTTTTTTTAAGAAAAAAAATATATACATGTATTATATGGTTCAAATTTGTTAAAAAATTGATCTGTTGAGACAAACAGGAAAATGTAACTTGTAACACAATCTGTGCAATCTGGTTTACTTTCAAACATGAAAGTTCAAGTAACTGAGGCGGGCGGTAGCAGTGCGTGAACAAAGTACGGAAAGTTTTCGCGGGCTTTTGCGCAAAGGCAAAAGTAACCGGTGCTTTTGCTTTTTTGGCGGAACAAAAAAAAAATTCGGCGGAAATCCGCCATTCGGCGGACAATTCCCCTGCCTGAATCCTGTTGTTTGTGTGTCCTGTGTGCGTGATTGGGGGAGGGGGTGGTGTGGTCACCCCTCCCGTGACCGGACACCTGCAATGTACGGACAGTTTTGCTATGGCCCAAGGGTGTCCGTTCATGAGAGGAACCGCTGTAGCTAACAACACCAAAAACAAAGCTTTGCGAGTCAAGTTAGCTAAACTTGCCGATTGCAAAGGCTCAAAATCCTGTGAGGCAAGAAATTTAAGAACCAAAAACAGATCCCAAGAGGGTAAAGGAGACTTTGATCTCGAGGAACCTATAGCTGCGCCCTTGAGGACACTAGCAATGACACCGCCTAGGTTAATGCAATGTCCTAACTGTTTTAACGTAGACGAAATAGCAGATCGCCGAACACGCAAGGAAGAAGGAGATATGCCCTGAGCAGCCAACCAAGAAAGGTGATTGGCAACCTGCATGGACCAAAGAGAAGTAGGATTAACACCATTCCCGGAACACCACTTTACCCAAGCTGACCAGTGGGAGGAATATACCGAGCCAGTGGAAACTCTGTGGGTTTTCTGTACAAATTCTAATGTGGAATCTGAGGCGCCTGAGCGTCGCAGAGCGACCCTAACAGTATCCACGCGTGAAGCCTCAGTGATTGGGGGTTCTCGTGATGTACTCCCGATCTTGGCTGAACCAGTTCTTCCTTTTTGACGTCTAGAGGAATGGGAGGACTGTCCGCGAGACGAAGAAGATCGGGAAGCCATTGTTGGCTGGGCCACCAAGGGGCTACCAACACCAGGTAAGGCTGTTCTGTCTCCGCCTTCCTCAGAACCTTGCTCAAGAGTTTGAAAGGCGGGAACGCATAGGCCATCAGAGACAAAGACCGCCAGCCTGCGAGAAAATCTGGTCGCAAACAAGTCGACCATGGGTTTGTCGACACGTAACCACAGACGCTGAAGCGCTTGGTGAGTCAGAGTCCACTCTGTGTGTATGACACTGGACGAGCGGCTGAGCGAGTCCGCTAAGACATTGAGACTGCCTGGGAGGTATTTTGCCGACAACAAAATGCGATGCTGACTGCACCAGATCAGAATCTGACAGGCCTTGACAGACCGAGTGAGAGACCGAGATCCGCCCTGCCGGTTGATGTAGGCCGCTACAGTAGTGTTGTCTGTGCGTACCCGAACATGTTTGTCCATGACCAGCGACAGAAAAGACTGGAGACCCAGAAAAACAGCCTCCAGCTCCAGCGCATTGATGTGCCAGCTGCTTTGTGTCATGTTCCACAGACCTGAAGCAGTGTGAACAGAGAGGTGAGCACCCCAGCCCTCCATGGACGCATCTGTAAACAGATCTTTGTCCGGTAGAGGAAGAGAGATTGGGACTCCCTGTGAAATACACGGGAGTAGCCACTGCCTCGTCGTGTGTAGAAACCACCCTTCCAACAAGACTGCTGTCTGCCAGCCTTGAAGAGAAGGCCTCCACACCGAACTCAGAGCCGCCTGAAATGGTCGTTTGTGTACCCTGCCTAGGGGCACAAGGGAAGCCATAGATTCCATCTGACCGAGCAGGGAAGCTAGAACGCGCACAGGCGCTTTCTTCCTCAGGGTCAGAGATCTCACCAGGTCCTGAAGCTTGTCCACCCTTCTCTGAGAAGGGCGGACCGACCAATCGACTGTGTTGAAAGTCATGCCGAGATACGTAAACACCTGTGAAGGCGTGAGTTCTGACTTCACCAGGTTTACTGAAAATCCCAGGTCCAGAGCTTGACTGAGGACCAACTGGGTATGGGCTCTGCAAGCCTCCAAATCCTGATTGAGGATGAGCCAATCGTCTAGATAAGCTCGTAAACGCACCCCTTTTTGCCTGACCAGGGCACAAAGCTGACGCACGACCATTGTGAAGATCCACGGGGCAAGAGATAACCCGAACGGGAGAGCTCGGAATTGAAACACCTGTTCTCCCCACAGAAATCTCAGCCACTTCCTGTCCGCAGGGTGAATGAGTATGTGAAAATAACCGTCTGTTAAGTCTATTGACGTCACCCAATCTCCCTGTCTGAGTGCGTCTCTTACCGACGCCGGAGTCTCCATAGTAAACTTTGCCACTCTGAGGTATTTGTTCAGAGGAGACAGGTCCAAGACTGGGCGCCAGGCGCCTGAGGCTTTCGGAACAACAAAAATTCTCCCGTAGAAGCCCGGGGAATTGCGATCCAACACCTCCTCTATTGCTTGCTTCTCCAGCAGAGACGCAACCTCCCCCTGAATGGCCACTTGAGCCTCCTGTTTTCTGGGAAACTGAAAAGAGGGGGGTACTCTCGTTAACGGAGCCTTGCCGTCCAACCAGAGTAGCCTGAACCCCGAACGCACGATGCCCACAATCCACTGGCTGTTTACTGACTGCAACCAGCCTAGCAGGGCCCGGGAGGGGCCGCCCGCCACCAAAGGGGTGGGGGCTGTGGGAACGAGTGGTTCGGGGGAGCATCATTGGGGGTGGGGCTTGCGCCCCGACCCCCGAGATTTCCCGAACGACGGACCCTTCTTCGGATAAGGGGCACCACCACCCCTGCCCCGAGAAGAAGAGCCTTGTCGCTGCGCCTTGCCCCTATTCGACGAAGAGGTCTGAGACTTAGGAGGACCCTGACTTTTGTTCTGGTGGGAAAGACCATGGTGAGCAATCTGTGCTATGGCCATGTCTCTTGCGTCTCCTTACGGAGAGCATCAAAGAACGGCTGCCCCAGCAGAGAACCCTCAACAAAAGGAGAAGACTTCAGAGACTCAATGGTAACTTTGTCTTGAATCCTAGAACTCGTGAGGAACGCAGACCTGCGAGCGTGAACGGAATGAGCGTAAAGGCGCGCTGACAAACTCATTTGTTCAGAAGACACCTTAGCCAAAGTGGCTAACAGAGTCGTGACATCCTTAACCACAGCATCGTCACGAAACTGAAAAGGGTCAAGAGACGAAGCGATCGATCTAGAAAGAGATCTTTGCAACGTCTCCGAGAGAGAGGAAAGCTCCAACAAACGCCTGCCCGTTTCCTCCAGAGACAAGAGGGCGTACTCCGTATAAGGAATGGCCCTGTCCCTGCTAAGCCATCTTGCCGAAGAGCTGCTAGTTCCGGAGTGACCGGAAGCGTAGCGCGCGGCAAGGCAAACGACTGAATGAGGTTAACTGGGTTGGCCGGAAGTCCAAATCTCTTCGCCGTACCATGAGGCAATGGCGTGGAGAGGCTCGCAGAAGCGAGCCAGGGCTGTGCTGAATCCGGGGCCTGACTGTGCGCCGTCAACAGAGGAACTGTGCGAGCACTACCAGATTGCCCACCAGACAGCACTCTGGACAACTCGTAAGCCACCGAGGGAGACTCTCGGAAACGGAACTGCTGTTTCACGTCTTTCTCTGAGTGAAAATCTCCCAAGGCGGAAGGAGGTAGGGCAGACAAACCTGACACTGTTGCCACACCTTCCTCAAAATACCGTGAGGCAACTTCCGCTGCAAAACCCAACGCTAGCGGAAGCTTGGACGGTACACGGAAGTTGGTGTCTTCATCCTCCTGAGCGGAAGCACCGAATTCTGAATCATAGTCCCGCACTTCCGTGCAACCCGGAAGTACACTACCGCCGTGGCTGTGATAGCCAGGCGAAGCATCAACCGAAAAGGAAGACACCCGAGGGATTTTATACCCAAGCGGTGCCCCCCTAGGGACTGCTTCCTGCCCCCCGGGCGGAAGCGAGGAATGCTGTGACGATCTGGCCTCGTACAATGCGAAGGCTGCCGACGGTAGCAAATCCCCTGTTCGATCCAAGACCGAACGCGTATCTGGGCTCCTACCCTGTACCAGCCTACCGCGCGAGCGGAACAGCGTAGCCAGGGGATCGGAACTTTCACTCCTTGCCCGGCCATCGGGTGGAGCTACTTCCTCCAGGATACGCCCTTCGCGTTGGCCGGAGAACCCAGCTACTGACGAAGGATAAATACCCTGAACATAGTCAGGCCGAACACCAGCCGAGGCCTGAGTACGCAGAAGAGAGACTCCGTCGCCCGCATCGAATGCAGCATGCACATCGGCCGACGTCACTGTAGCCGAGGGAGGGACACGTACCCTGGCCAGGGAACGCGTATCGCCGACACCCAGAGGCAAAGACAAAAATTCTGCCCTAGTCGACGAAAGCTCTGCTGAAAGGGAGGAAACCTGTGCGCTCAAAGAGCGGAGAATAGCGGAAACATCTTGTTTATCACTGACAGAGATAGAACCGGAAGCAACCGGTACAGATTCTGAAGGCAGAATAGGCATGGAGAGAGATTTAGGCATGTCAATCTTAACATCAAAAGAATGTTTGGACGAAGGGTTTTACACCTTCACAACAGCTTGACTAGAAGAGCCCTTCGACTTACGAGAAGGCTTCTTAACAGGAGAAGGCTCCGCCACTTGCTTAGAACTTTTCTTCTTACCGCTATCCGACATGGCGGACGAAAGCGTGTAAAAATTTTCTAAGTGCAGAACCGACCTAAGTCAAGCAAAAACGACAAAAATATGCAAAAATGCTCACCCCAAACACAAAGTAAGAGAAGAGAGACGTGCAAGGATAACCAAGGAGAAGTCTGACCCAAGGAAAAGTCAGACGAAAGGCTGAAAAGCCTAAGCGAAGCAAAAAACGTCCGTAGCCACGGAGCGCTGAGTAGAGAATGATTACAATATGGCGGCAAGGTCAGGAAGTCACGTGACTTTGTCCTGTTTATGGGTCAAGGTAGCTCTTTTTTTAGAGTTGCCTCCCTTGTTACCAAGGTGATGCGATGCAGCGTTCTAGCACTGAAGTAAATTGCTATATGTGAGTTGGGTTAAGATATGTAATTTAATAATGTCTACCAAAGTGAATGAACAAAATACAAAAGGCACTTATAAAAACAAAACATACAAACACAAATATCAACTTACTTCATCTGATGGTGGACCAGATTCTTCCATAAGCGACCCTTCATCTGTCAAATCACAGAGAGATAATTAATTCTCCATACATAATTCTTCATACATAACAGTATTAACTTTATAACTATACATATATTAATTAAGCAATGTGTACACTTTCTACATGTATTAAGCAATGTAAAGCACTAACTACATGTCTTAACTATCAGAGTATAATACTATTGAATACATTAAATTAATTACATACTAATGCATAACACTAACAATTAATACAATAGAGTATCCACTGACTACATTATTAACTACTAATGTATAACAATAGTAATTAATGATTCATCTATACATAAATCAGCTTAAAAAAAGCTCATTAAATTTCACATACACTACATCTATTTAACCCATCATAAAAGCTTCTATGTTAACTTTTCTTCACCTATATTCTGAGGTAAGTTGACCTTTGCTTTGCACTGAGTTTAGTTTTGTGAAATTCCAGACTAGTATCAGTGGGCAATCTCTTAAAACTAACTGAAATATCAAACAGTGTTGCCAGATATGTTTCACAGTACAGTGTATCCGCATTTTTCACATCATGCTGATCTTAAATGTTCTGGCAAAAATTGTACCAAAAGATTCCGTCACAATTGCATGTTATTTTTAATTCAGTTTAACAAGCCTGAAGCAAAATAATATCCACATGAAAATGATGCTAACCCATGTTAAATTTGCTTGATGGTATTGTTTGATTATTCAACAACTTAAACCACTTCTATTAGACTATATAACTATTCCTCTTCTGACCTCTTCATTTAATGTACATCGATCCAACTTGAGAGTGATTTATAAATAGTTTAATGTGATGTCTTATGTGTTCTAAGTTTTCTACTTATGCAAAACCTTATCTAGCCAAACTTAGTCTAAATCTAATGAGTATTGAATTACAGTGGAATCCTCAAAAACAAAAATCATCCAAACACCCACAGAGAAAAAGTATCAACCTTTATTTGACATTTCACTCAAGCAGCAATTCGCCAAACACTTTTAGTCTAAAGCGCATATTACACTGTGGTGATTTATCCATGTTGTCCCATTAAAGAACATTTGGACAAGTCAATTTTAAGACCACATTAGTTGATAAGGCTGTCTTACATGTTGACCTGAAAACAATCAACTGGAATCCACTGAATGATCATGAAACCATCATGGATTAAAATAATAGTCAATTCAAGCATTTGGCCGCTGATCAAGACACGCGATTAAGATTTAAATCACTCCAGTCTGACATGAGCTTAAAGGCACCGTCCCTCCCGTTCAGCTCACTATCTCTGGTCTGGCCGTGAGGCTTCTACATTGGATAAGAACTTTGCTGCGCTTGAACACATACCAAAATTCAACATCCTGACTGCTTTCTGCTCAGAGAATTCTTTGATAAATTGATTTCACAGATTGCATGCTTTAAAAAGATGAACCAATTCATCAAAAATTGCCAATTCTGCACAGAGAGCAAACAGGCTTTTGGGTATGCCTCCAAGTAGACGGATGTTCTTATCCCATGCAAAATTTTGGCCGGATTTGAGATGGAGAGTAGAATTGTTTACAAATGAAGGCCTGTGCCTTCGACTATGGGTGCATGCATCGCCCACCTTCTGGTTTAGTGCCATCTTCAGACACAGCACTGGGAACAGGTGATTCACCAGTGGGTGCACTAAGACCATCCACAGCTAGTGCTTCTGGGGCTACAGTTTCCACCGGTGCTTCTGCAGTAACAGTGTCAGAAACAATGTCAGTGCTAGTTTCTGCAATTACAGCCACAAACACACATGCACACACACAATTTGACAAAGCAAGTGCTAGTGCAAAAGAAATATGTTACACGCACACCAAAACCAAAAACAACGTCAAGAAAACAACACATGCCCTCTCTGGTGAGGTCCTTAAACTGGCACAACAGACATACACATGTGCTGACAACTAACTAGGTTTGCATATATATTTTAAAAAAATGCAATATCATGCAATCTAGTCTAAATCTCATACATACTAAACTGAAAACTTCTCTCTAGTGCAATCTGGACTAAAAAAACAAAATGTAGATTATGTAGTCTAGTTAGTCTACAATTTCTGATGCATGTCTTTTAAGTACGCCAATTTGTTGGTTAGCACTTTTTCTAACGGCCTTGTACGGCTAATGTAAGCCATACATACGTATTATGCTAATCTTTACAAGTTCATTTTTTTTCTAATTCTACTTTCTGATGTAAGCCATATATATGCAGCCAATATTTTCCAAAGTCTGCAATTTTAGAATGCACATATGCATGTCTCTAATACTGTAAACCATTCATCAGTATTTTTCAATAATTTCTCGACAAAAGCATGTAGGAAAGTGCAGGGAGCATTAGCATCATGCATAAACTGCATTCAGAGAAAACGAGGTTGGGGTTGGGAGCAGAGGGGTAAAAGGAGATGAGCGGGTGACAATGGGGGTCTTTGCAAGGAACTTAATTTTCTAAGCTTCTTTAGTTGCCTTCAAAGTGTCTACTAACAATAAGGTAACCTATAACTCAGTTACACTATAAGCTCAAACCATGCAACTCTGCATTGAAAAACACTTCAAGCCTCTCGATCATCATTCCTCGAATCACATATCTTCTAGCAGCAAGACTTCTCTCTCTTCACTGACACTTTGGTAAAATAATTCACAATAATTATCTTCAGAAGCCATAGACTCTAAAAAGCTTATCAGCAGTAAATTATCTCACAAAAGTCATCAGTGAGCTTCAAAATAGCAATACTGAGAAACTGACGACATCTATATCAAAGCTCTGTAAGCTGTCAAACAACGACACTGACGCATCATGTCAGTCAAATTCTGCTCTTACTTTCTCCTGTTTAATTCAAATGTAAAGATACCAGTTACTGAATGAAGCCCTCTAAGCACAAATCTGTTTGCATTCCTGCCATGTTCCAAAGATTAAAGCATCATTCAGCAAACATAACTATGTTTATCAAAAGTGTCATTCACAACTTGTCATAAATGTATACTCCAACATAATGTCAAACGAACTTTCCGACTATATTCATGTGTGCCTAAAGATAGAGACATTTTTCTTGATTCATACAACTGTGCTGGAAATCCTACTACATGTACGATATAAAAGTACCAAAACTTTAAATACTGAGTTAAAACTTAAAAGCAACAACACCAAACGCTCATGCTAGTCTAACACAGTAGTACAACCACAACACACACACACACCGCACAGCAATCCAAGACACCAAAGTTTCTTTACCTTTGGCTTCGGTGTCCTGAGAATCTTTCTCTTCCTCCTTCTCCTCTAAGTCTGCTGTCTCCACTCCCTCTCCGCCTAATGTACCCTCTTCATCCTCTGTAACCATAGCAACCACATGTGTTGGATTAATTTAGGTGATGAAGGTGTGACCAAAACATTTGTGTAGCCGGTGATTTTTGTTTTTTGCATCTGTGAGAATTAAGGATTTGGAACCTATCGTATTTTGAAAAGTGTAAGTGTAAGTGTGTGTGTGTGTGTGTGTGTGTGTGTGTGTGTGTGTGTGTGTGTGTGTGTGTGTGTGTGTGTGTGTGTGTGCGTGTGCATGCAGGCATGTGTGTGCGTGCATTTGTGCATGCATGCGTGTTTGTGCACTTGTATGTGCATGTGAGCGCACTTAAGTGTGTGTGCGTGAGTGTGTGTATCTGGGAGTGTGCCGGTGTGTCTCTGTGTGTCTGTGTATGTGCACATATTATTACACATGTATACGTTCAGGCAAGTTTGTCTCTGTGTGTGAGTGTGCGTCTGTGTATGCATGCATATTGCACGCATGTGTGAGTGCATGCGTGCATGAAAGTTTGCATGCATGAATCCGTCTGTCTGTCAACATGTGTGCACCTATCTCTCTTTTTACATTTAGTCAAGTTTTGACTAAATGTTTTAATCATCGAGGGGGAATCGAAACGAGGGTCGTGGTGTATAAGTGTGTGTGCGTGTGTGCGTGCGTGTGTGCGTGCGTGTAGAGCGATTCAGACCAAACTACTGGACCGATCTTTATGAAATTTGACATGAGAGTTCCTGGGTATGATATCCCCGAACGTTTTTTTTCCTTTTTTTGATAAATGTCTTTGATGACGTCATATCCGGCTTTTCGTGAAAGTTGAGGCAGCACTGTCACGCTCTCATTTTTCAACCAAATTGGTTGAAATTTTGGTCAAGTAGTCTTCGACGAAGCCCGGACTTCGGTATTGCATTTCAGCTTGGTGGCTTAAAAATTAATTAATGACTTTGGTCATTAAAAATCTGAAAATTGTAAAAAAAATTATTTTTTTCTAAAACGATCCAAATTTACGTTCATCTTATTCTCCATCATTTGCTGATTCCAAAAACATATAAATATGTTATATTCGGATTAAAAACAAGCTCTGAAAATTAAATATATAAAAATTATTATCAAAATTAAATTTTTGAAATCAATTTAAAAACACTTTCATCTTATTCCTTGTCGGTTCCTGATTCCAAAAACATATAGATATGATATGTTTGGATTAAAAACACGCTCAGAAAGTTAAAACAAAGAGAGGTACAGAAAAGCGTGCTATCCTTCTCAGCGCAAGTACTACCCCGCTCTTCCTGTCAATTTCACTGCCTTTGCCGTGCGCGGTGGACTGACGATGCTACGATTATACAGTCTTGCTGCGTTGCATTGCGTTCAGTTTCATTCTGTGAGTTCGACAGCTACTTGACTAAATGTTGTATTTTCGCCTTACGCGACTTGTTTTAATGTACGCTTGTGTCTTTCTGTGTTCATGTTTGTCTACATTCATCTATGTTTATCTGTGTCTGCCAGTGTCAATGTTCCCCTCTGTGTGTGTGTGCATGCGTAACATCCTTGCCAGGAAAACTCCTGAATGAGGATTACACAGGATCCTGACAACACTCACCATCAGGCAACTCCTCTCCATCCTCGATGCGTCTGCGCCTCTCTTCCTCCGCAGCCAGACGTGCTTCTTCCTCGGCTCTCTTCTTCTCCTCCTCTTCCCGTTGCCTGAAAACCAATGTAAAACAGCCATTGGGTTATTGGTTTACAAATTGTATGCATTCAACTGTTTGCACCCCAAACAACTAGCATATTTGTAATCACAATCTCTCATTTGTCCCAACAACGAAGATATTTCTCTTCTACCTGGAGATGAGCCGGTGTTGCTCGTAATGCATAAAACATATGAGAAAGAAAACCTTCATTCACATGCACGCACGCATGCACACACTTTATCTCCCACCCTCCTCTCCCCTTCTTCTCCGACACACGTCTTCTCCTCAGCCTTTCACTTTCTCTCTTCCTCTTCCCTCTGCAGTCTCTCTGCGATCGGAGTGTCGAATATGGTGTCCACACTTACCATCACCTTAAACACACAGACAAACACACACACCAACACACACACAATCAATCCACATCTTCTCCTCTTCTTTTCAGCGCTGCGCTTTATCCTCTTGCACTTCCCTCTTCAGTCTCTCAGCAATCTGAGCGTCGAATATGGTGCCCATCATCTCAAACACACACACAATCAATCCACATCTTCTCCTCTTCTTTTCAGCGCTGCGCTTTATCCTCTTGCACTTCCCTCTTCAGTCTCTCAGCAATCTGAGCGTCGAATATGGTGCCCATCATCTCAAACACACACACACAATCAATCCACATCTTCTCCAACACACCTCTTCTCCTCAGCCTTTCGCTTTTTCTCCTCCTCTTCCCTCTGCAGTCTGTCAGCAATCTGAGCGTCGATGGTGTCCTTGTTGATCATGTAGTAGCGCTTGGCCAGGAAGATGCCGTTGTCGCTGTTGTCGTTGAGCGTGACGACGTCGTCGGGCAGCAGGTTCTTCTCTACACAGGCGTTCCACAGGTCTCGCGTGCTGGGGAAGTTATCCAGGATCCAGCCGCCGTTGCTAAGAAGAGAAAACATACAAGTGATGATGTTGAGGTTGGTCTGTAGCATGCTTGGTTGTCTAAGACTGGTTATAATTGTTGACTGGCAGACAGATATTCAGAAACTGACAATATTTAGAAACGGACCAGTGTACTTGTAACTAAAGTGTTTCAACTTTCTCTATGAGCTATAGGGGCCACTCATTCTCACCTAAAATTATTATTCATGCAAGTGCATAGTTGAACTCAGAAACAGCCACAGAGGACATTCCATTAAAGGCTGGTTTTAATATATGCAATAAGCTGTAGCACAACTGCATTGCAGCACAGCTACATGCAGTGGTTGCTTCTTCATAATCTTTTACTGCGTTGCGTGCAGCATTAATTTGAATCACGGACAAGAACTGCATCCGTGACTCATATCACATAACCCCAGAACGAATTTCTCCTTGGTGCACCACATTTCGCGTAATCTGACATGAATTTGAACCAAAAATAACACAAAGCACGAAATTGTGCCCAAGATCCAGACTGGAACCCATTTTCAAAGAAATATCGTCAGACTTGTGATGTTGCCATGAGGTTAAAAACGTGTCATTTGAGTGCGTCATTGCCAGCCAGCCTATCAGCGTCTACTGCGCTTGACACGTCACCCTTTTACTGCGCAAAACAAACCCTACGCAGTGAAATTCACTGCATGCTGCTGCACGCAGTACTTTTATCCACTGCATGCAGGCTTTATGAATCTTCAGTGGCTTATTTATGATCTACTGCTTAAATGCTCTCATGCCATGACGAGTCACTGCATGATCACATGGCCTGAAAACAGTGTTGATAGCCCACAGAAATCAGCGAGCTCTGATAGAGTAAGCACTGCACTGGGGCAGTGCTGGGAGCTGCTTTTAGCTTATACAGTACAGCGGACCCTCCCCCACCCCTTTAGATCCCCGAATTCAAAACTCCCGGGCTCCCTTTAAAGACCTCCCAATTTAAGACTCCCTCGCCTTTAAGACCGGTTTGTTCAGATTTTCTCTTCATAACCTCTGTGAACTTGCCTCGCCTTTAAGACTTCCTCCTTTTGTATGACCTGATTTTCTCAGATTTGTGGAGTTCTTCATATCGTTCTTGTTCTTGTATACAGGCAAATCCAGCTAACTCACAAACGGTTAAGTCAAAAATTCGCTTAGCACACAAAGAAATTCTGGTCCGGAATTATCCCTCTTTATCTATGTGTACAAAGTACCCTGAGCTCGAAATGGGATTTCTCTTTCGTAAGTCGAAAGACGGATAGCACACAACAGAAAGTCAGTCCCAAAGACAAAATTTACTCTATATTTACTACAGCAACTCGAAACACGAAACTTGGCGTCTCACACTAGCGCATTGTGTAACCTTATTCCCTTCTTCTCTACACGGACGCCACACCGACTGGTCAGTCGGCACGCAATAAAGTATGAAGTGAAGTTAGGAGGGGGCGAGGAGTAAGGAGAGGCGAGTGGTACTCACAGTGTGTGTTTGTGTGTGTTCACGGGTGAACCACGTGGTTACTATACGGAAGAAGAAGAATTCAAATTGTGGGTTGCCTCTCATTCAGTCTTTGTTCAGTCTTGTGTGCTCTGTGTGTGCGGCCAGATCAAAGGCATTGGGTGGCCTTGTTTACAGACACGACCTTCTTCCCAGGGGTCAATGACCCAGTTTTTGCCATGAGAGGTGGTTCCCCTGTCATATCTGAGAGAGGAAACACTTCCTGCATGGGGGTCAGTGACCGGTCAGTGACCGAGTTTAACAGAGTGGAAATCTGTGTGTGGGCCAGATCAAAGGCAGGGCAGTACCTAGTAGCTGAAACATGCATTATCACAAGTTGTTTGACTGATACTCAAGCGGTCTCTTTGATTTTTTTCGTAGTTCACGGTACTATGACCAAGTCGAAATTTCGGATAGGACACAATAACAATTCGGTCCCTTCAATTTCGTCTTATCCGGATTTGCCTGTATTTGTTTTTAGTTTTTTTCATGTACCCCCATGGAGTTTCTTGAATAAAATTATTTGCCTTGCCTTGTTGTTCCACTGTACAGTACCAACAATCCAACAAACATGCGAGGTACTCACAGTGGCCCTTCAGGATGCTCGATGCGCATGCTCTCCTCCACCTCCGTGATGGCTGCCTCCATCACCTCCACGATGACCTCAGCAGGCAAGGCCATTGTCTGTTTCTCAGCATCGGCTACTGCTGCCTCAACCATGGCAATGACCTCTGGGTGGGTCGCGTCGACCTCGGGTTCCGGAGGAGATTCTGGTTTCGCTTCTGCTTCAGGAGTGGCTTCTTCCGCCTTTGACTCACTTCCTTCTGGCTTCTCTTCGCCCTCCTTGGGCTCTTCCTCAGTGCCTAGAAGCATGACAACAAGTTCACTCAGCCATGAAAAATCAGCTTCACATACCACCAGCAGTTGCCAGAGAATGAATAGAGTACAACATTCACAAAGAAATGTCTCCTTGCTGCCGCTTGAACAAAATTCATGATTGTTTGAAAAGAAAGCATGCTTTTTTATGATTTCAATTTTTTTTTATTACAATAAAACAGCTAATCATGACCAGTAAATCTAGCACACACAGAGTTGTTCTCTATAAGCAACTACAGGTACTGCAAACTGTTGACTATCACAACATTCACACCTACAAAAAGTAGTCATACCAATGATCACTTGAGAACTAAAAACAAATAACTTTAATTCTACATTTTCAACCAGTATTGTTGAACATGCATAATAGACGAATTCCAGAAATAACTCGGTCAGGGTTTTTATGGACTGTGGAAGAGTTGTGCCCCTCCAAGGGGGGGGTGTAAGAAAAGGGAATCAGATAGAGCGATCACTACGTAACTTCCCATCATTATTGCCTGCGATGCCATGATCACTGTTTAATTGCATAATTATTTTGCAGGGGAATAACTTTTACACAGCGAATACAAATCCTGACAGAGTTATTTCTAAAATGTGTCTGTTCAAGACCAAAGTCTACAAATTCAAATCATCTTCTCTAGCACATGCTATGGACATATACATAAGACAAAAACTGAGAATGCCTCATAGTTTATGTTTATGTCCACATACGCAGCTAGAGAAGATGATTTTTCTGTTGAAGACCAAAGTCTACAAGTTCAAATTATATCCTCTCTAGCACATGCAAAGCATAAACGAACTACCTCCTGGTGCCTCCCCGGTGTCAGTCTTTGGTGTGTCAAGCTGGGAGGCTGGTTCTGCAGAAAGAGAAATTCAGACTATCTACACAAATTAGCCATGCATGCACCAACTACAAGCAAACTTTACTGTGCACTATAAAGCTCATTAGACGAATTCCAAAAATAACTCCCGTCGGGTTTGTATGGGTTGTGAAAGAGTGAATACCCTTGCTTTTACTTGGACAAACATTGGAGGGGCCATTCGATCACTAGCGAGGAGTGTGTCAGAAACACGAGGATGGGAGCACGTGGGAATTTATTTGTCCTTGAAAAAGCAAGGGTATTCACGGTTTCACAACCCATACAAACACGACAGACTTATTTTTAAACATCGCCTATTAGAAGAACATGCAGTATTATAAACAGCTATGCTGACTGCATGAGCAACATACACAGTATAAGTACATGTTACTTCTATAACTAAGAACAACAACACAATTAATTAATTTCTATAGCAGTGAACCCCTCAAGACACACATGGTTGCATTTATCAACATTTGCTTGATGTTCATGCAACTGTCATTTTCAACTGAGGCATTCTCAGTTTTTGTCTCTGAACATGTCCGATTTTGCTGCAAAACAGTTACAGCAATAAAGTTTCATTAATAAAGAAACGGATCAATGCAATGCCTAATTGCACACCTTAAAAGTGACAGTTAAATGTACAGACCACTACCTTAAAGGCACAGTAAGCCTCCCGTAAACCATACTGTCAGGCTTTTACACACAGTACAAACACCCTTCCATTTGAACGCTCACAGAACGGGAACATCTTAGGTGCCCTACGTAAAGAGCGAGCAATTTTCAAAGAATTAATTTTGCGGATTGTCTCCTCACACAATCGGACCGTGGTGCGTTTTGGCGCTAGACCTGACTTTTAAAATCTAAATAATAAATTGACAGCTTGCTACACAAACATTCTTAAATCATAAAAGAATTCTTTTTTCATCAAGACAAGATCAGTACAATTCGAAGTTTTGAAAGTTTGAAAAAAACAAAAACGGAAGCAGGGTCACGCAAGGTTGTGGTTCTCGTAAGGTTGTGGTTCTCGTAGCAGACGACGGTTTATGCCAATCGCCAGTTCCTCTGAACAGTCAAAAGCCATGACGCTAGAGTTCTTATGAACCACAGCCGTTTCTTTCGTGCATAGTCATAGGTACATAATAACGTGCTATTGCAGATAAGCTCACAGCGAGTCGCATTCAAATTACTGACAACATTGTGATAAGAGGAAACTGGATCACACGGGTTCACGATGGCTCAGGGGTAAGATAAACCACGCAAAAATAAATTCTTTGAAAATTGCTTTCACTTTACGGAGGGCAACTAGGATTTTCTCAAGCGGTGAGTGTTTAAATGAAAGGACCGGTGTTTGTACTGTCTGTAAAAGCCTGACAGTATCTGTGATGGTTTACGGGAGGCTTACTGTGCCTTTAAAGTAATACAACACTAATTTTCTTATTCTTTTGTTATTCTTTGACATCGACCTGCTCATGAAGAGAGCTCTTTGTCTTAATTAATTATTTCCCTTGTAAATTTTAACTCAAAACAACATGCATGGTAACTTAATTAGAACACCATGCAGGCATGATGAACCGCCATTATACATGTAACGATTGTAACATACATGCAACATTTCACGCAAACATTACATTGCATGCATACAACTTTCAAGTACTCGTGTTCTTGTGACACGGCTGCAACAATGCAATGATTAAAACAGACATATGCAAATTAACCCCAAAGCAAAAAACCAGCATTTGACACACTACCCTCTGACTCATCCTCTTCAACCAGGGCAACGTGTGCAATTGACTCTGAAGAGAGAGAACACGCACACACACACCCAAACATACTGTCAGTCAAAATATACTGGAGAGAAAACACGAAAATACAGCAAATCATATAAAATGTGAATACATGAAGATGCAATAGAAAAGAAATCATCAGAATATTTCTTCCACCCTTAAGGCATTTCTAAGCAGAAAAATACATGCTCCTTTAAATATGTTTTCAATCCATGGCGTATGAGCCTTAGCATATCTGCAAACATAGAAGGCTGAAAAGAAGCATTTCTTCCACCACCATATAATTGAAGAGTTAAAAAAAGACTGTGAAGCAGACAAAATAATGTTGAAAAATAGTTTATAATTTGTTAGTTGTTCACTTAAATATTCTTGATGTACAAAGAGTATGTAGACCCCTTTCCAAGCACAAACTGGCTAAAGATAGTGGTACAGTGGAACCCCCATTTTAAGACCTTATTTTTTCAGATTTTCTGTTCATATAACCCCTGTAAATGTACCTCCATTTTAAGACTCGATCCCTCCTTTTTAAGACCTGATTTTCTCAGATTTCTGAAGGTCGTAAAAAGGGGTTCCACTGTAACAGCTTTATACGGAGCATCATACACTTTCAATAAATTCAGACCCTCAACAGCTGTGTGCCCATGTTAACCGTGGAACAGCTAGGGCTACATAATTATGCCCTAATAACCTTAACAACATGATGGCCAACAACTGTGATTGCATGGATGTGCAAGATTATGTTGTACTGCAGCAAGAAGGCAAATTTCTAGTGTCTGGAAAACACACACAAAATTTCTGTATTCCGTATTCGCTGCCCCTGCCTGCCACGCAGTGCAAACAACATGACAGTATGAGTAAAATCTCAACACAGCATTCAATTTTGGAGAAGAAAACAAATCACAACCCATGTTCTTCAACACTTCTTCAACCTTCAATTCTATAATTCCACTGGCAGTTTCTCTGCAGCTTTCTGCCATCTTACTCTTTCACCAGCCTTAAATACTGAAATGTGTATAAAGCTCTTATGCAAAAAGAAAATTATAAATGTAACAGATTGTTTTCAAAGGTTTAAACCTTGTTTTTCGTCTTCTTCTGGTTCCGTCTTTAGTGCATCCTCAGTTTCTGAAAAAAGTTCAAGGTCAACCTGTCTACACACAAGCTAAGTATATGGCTAGCCTACTGCAGGAATGTCTCATGCACAAATGAAAGCATCATCCCAACATCGTCTGCAAAACATGCAATATATAAAACACATGTTTATCCTACATACGTGAGAGAGACACTCATGAGATAATAATCGTTCAAATCACACATGTGTATGTCATGTAAATGAGGTCATGTCAAGCAAGTCTGGCAGGGACCTGTTTTTCCACTGCTTGTGATGCCAAAGTCACCGAGACAAATGTCATTATAGGAAAAAAATTGCGCTCGATAATTACCCTCGATGAAGTTTTAGAACTAACACGTCACGCCACACTTTCAGAGTGACGTTTCTTTCCTTTGACGTAATAGATTGCACGAGGCTTTAGAAGAGATCGAGGTTCCAAAACAAGCGTCTTCAATTTAGCTGCCTCGACTGCAGGATATTTTCAGTAAAATACACGCGAGTAAAGTATGTAGGATAAACAGAATACTACATGGCTTGCTGTTTCGTACCAGATTTACACTCGTTGCTTTTTCAAATAGTGAACAGCTCGCTTTCGCTCGCAGTTCAATATTTAAAAAAAAAACTTGTGTAAATCTGGTACGACACAGCAAGCCATGTAGTATCCTTCTCTATATGTGACCCTCCACCACGAAATGAGTCACATGTCACCTCGCGCGGTTCTGCGCTAGGCTTAAGATAAGTCCGGGGAGTGTCTGGTAACAGTGTGAGGGTCACCTTAGTCACAGGCTAATAACTCAAACAGTTTTGGCTCTTTTCTAAAACGGTTTTCACCACTGGATAGAGCATAAAAAACTCTTTAAGAAAATATGAAAATCATGCAAAGGTGACATGCGACTCATTCCGTGGTGGTGGGTCACAAATAGTCAACGTCAAATACACAGTCAAACCCACCTGCCCTGGCCACCATGAACCTCTTGATGCAGACCGACTTCCCATTATGACCACCCCAGAGGATCCCCAATTTCATCTCATTTGATGGGCGGGGATGTAGCTCAGTCGGTAGCGCGCTGGATTTGTATCCAGTTGGCCTCCCCACGTTCGGCGAGAGATTTATTTCTCAGAGTCAACTTTGTGTGCAGACTCTCCTCGGTGTCCGAACACCCCCGTGTGTACACGCAAGCACAAGACCAAGTGCACACGAAAAAGATCCTGTAATCCATGTCAGAGTTCGGTGGGTTATAGAAACACGAAAATACCCAGCATGCTTCCTCCGAAAGCGGCGTATGGCTGCCTAAATGGCAGGGTAAAAACGGTCATACACGTAAAAGCCGTGGGAGTTTCAGCCCATGAACGAACAAACAAACAAACAATCTCATTTGATCTCATTTCATTTACTCTATTATCCCAATGCTGAGAAATGTGGGTCGCTTCCTCCTAGGGAAAAGCTAGCAGCAATTAACAAGCTGCGCTACCCAGGTCTGTGCGTGTTTAGGTGTAATCAGCCACATGCACTTATGGCAGAATGACCAAGGTCTTTTGCATGCCACTGTGGTGACACAGGGGTGAGACATGGATACTGTCTCTGAGTCTGCACATAAAGTTGACCCGTGTCTGTCCCTGCCGGGATTCAAACCTAGTATATAGCCTACCTTTCCATGATAACAACCTGTCTAATATAACAACCACTTTTGGTTTGTCCCTTAGGTGGTTGTTACACTAATACAGACAGGTTCAATTGTATATCTTTACGAACAATACAGATGGAGACCCACCCACCAAGAGCATTAACCCAAGCTCCCTTCCCCCAATAGGTCTACTTCAAAACCACAACATTACAATGAGGAAAACCTATTGCAACGATACAACAACTCCAGCCACCACCTTTCTCAGTTGTTTCTGGAGCTCAAAACGACGGCATGTTAATAAGATGTGAGCAAGAGTGTGCAAAACAAATACTATAGCCCTATTTTTTCTTGGATCAAACGTAGCACTACAAACTGAGATCTGAATAAAACAAATATCACAACATCTTTTTTATCGCAAACCTGAAAAGAACACATGCTCAACAGAGTGCAAATGAATTCATTTAAGCTTGCTTTTATTTTTACCTTCTTCATCCTTTTCTTCCCCATCCTCGCCGGCTTCTTCCGCTGCTAAGGCTTCGGCTGCGGCTTTCTCCTCTGCCTCCTTAGCCGCTTGTTCTGCTGCAAGCCGTGCAGCTAGGGACACAATGACAGATATAGATTTAGACATCTACTGTTGGATCTAGTGATGAAATGCAATCAATTTGTTCACTCATACAACTTCAAGTGAATAGCAATTAAGTCTGTTGATTGGGGGAAAAAAAAAAAAAAAAAAAAAAAAAAAAAAAGTCTGTTGATTGAAATTGTAAACTTTTGTCATTCACATTGTTATTCTCAAAAACTCTTGTGGGAAATGTAGTTACATAAAGGTGAAATCAGTTGCATCAAAGCTGATTAAGTCTGTGACTACAAACCTAGAATGATCATAGTTATCTTGGCCTAAGTGTGTGAAGCTACTGATTCTAAAAGGGCCAGGGGCATTGGTTTCTGTTCGCTGGTGCACAGTACATTACTCTTGTTGTTTTTGGTTCACTGTTTGATCTAGGGTAAAGGCAGAGATATAAAAACCTACCTTCATAAAGTTCTCCAATCGGGTCTTAAACATTTTTCAATCGAAAAGATCATCCGAAAAAATGAGCACTCACCCTCCTTTTAATAAAGTTCTCCAATCGGGTCTTAAACATTTTAATCATCTGAAAAATTGAGCTCGCGCTTACCTTCCTCTCTGGCAGCAGCTTCAGCCTCCGCCTGCTCCCTCAGTTTTGTTTTGACGGTGTTGATGGATGATTCTGTCGATTCCTCCCGCACTTGCTGGATCATCTTCAGTTTCTCCTCTGCCATGCGGGGCTTAATGATCTCCTCCACGTTCAGCACCTGAAGCATGCAGCAACGTGAGTGAGTGAGCCATTTTGAGGGGTGTATGGGGTGCCTGGGGAGAGGTACAGTGGTACCTGTGATGAAAGGACACCCTTGGGACCAGCTAAAAGAAAGAGTCCCTATATTGCGGGGGGCCTGTCATGGCAGGTACATTTTGGTAGAGATAATAGAGAAAGGGACACCAGAATGTGTCCTTTTAATGGAGGTGTCCTCTAATCGAAGGGGCCACACATCGCAGGTAGCACTGTAAAACTGGCAGCAGTTCCCTCTATGGGGAATGAAGGGGAACACTGTTCCTCATTGCACACCCAACTCTCACTTCTGGCTCCAAGAAAGCTGTTGGGAATAATAGTGCCTACGTACAGGAACATCGCTTCTGCTGGCAGGCTAAATGAAGTGCGTTCCATTCACTGGTGGGCAGACCAAGCTTAGCAACCCTGGCAGACGTTCAGCCTTGGGGGAGGGACCCCCGATACCCATCTATGGCCAAAAGCACAGGTGCAGGACCTATGCACTGCATAACTGCTGCACATCGTAACCTACACTACATGACGGAAAATATGAAAGGATTTCTGTTTTTTATTTGCTTCCGTCATAAGTCTGGGTGAGCTAAATAACAGATTCTTCAGCCTGATGGACACTTTCAGAAGAGCTAGTTACTTACAATGCTTTCATTAGCAGGTTACTTGTAAGTAGCAGTTTATATTCCATAAAAAGTTATTTTTGTGTGTGTTTTGTTTTTTGTTTTTTTATCAAACCATGAAAACATCCTGAGAGGAATCTCAGTGAGTATATAAAAAGGTGAACAGCAATTTTATGCTTAAAATAATACCAATGGCAGGAGTTACACTGTTATTGTTAAAAGATAAAAACACGCAACAAAATCCACACATTTCCTTTCTACCCTAGATTTCAATTCTGAACCTACCTTTGCGCCATACTTCTGGGCCAGCAAGCTACACAGAGTTGTCTTCCCTGACAGCGGGGCACCCAGGATGGATAGTTTGCAGGGTGGGCGGGGCTGAGGGGGGAGGAGGTAGGGGCGAGGGTTCTTCAGGAACTTCTCCATGGCATCTGGGGATGACAGGCAATAGATCTTGTCCAGAAAACTGAAAAACAAACCAAAGTTGTTGAGAAAAAAAATGCAAGTAAATATTACGAAAGGAAAGTGGGGGGGGGGGGGGAGGAGGGGGGGGGGGGGGGGGGGGGAAGCAGCGTTCTCTGTTTTCCATGTTTTAGAGCCAAACGGCCTGACAACCAGGCAGAGCAACCCCCACTCACTTGACCCCAATTTCACTAGAGGGTAAGGGGAAAAGGAAGTAAGGGGTATTACAAGAGCTGATGAAATCTGTGAAAAGCACTGCCCGGACATAACAAAACCTTCTTTGTAAAATTCATCAGTGTCATCAACTTTCAGACAACTTGTTATTCTTTTTTTCTTTTTTTCAAGAAACCCCATAATTATGCTTACCAACATAGCTCACAATAGATATTAAAAATTTCGAACAGAGAACTGCCGACCAGATCTTTGCTTCTATCAATGCCTCACCTGACAGCAAATTCTGGCTTGCCCTGCACCTTGTTTCCGTCGTACAATGCCACAGGACAGTACCGCAGCCAACGACTGCGGCGCCAGCGGAATCTCGGTGCCACCATCTGCTTGGGAGCCAGCGACCTCATCAGCTCATCTGTCTCGACCTCCTCAGGGGTTTCTTCTTCCTCATTGTCGTCAAGACGTATTGGGACGGCCGCAGGACGAATAACAAAGCAGTTCAGCTTCTGAAGGAGTTGCTAGAAAATAGAAATGAGCAGAAACCTGTGGTTAAGCTACTCTTGAAGAATTGCCATCCTAAGGTTTGCTTGTGATTCTCCTTTCCCACCTTACTGCCTGTAATAATGTCCATACTTCTCCCTTCCAGAGTTGACGTGAAATCTTCCATCCCACTTCACAATACAGTTAATCTGTCAACCATATATCCCACTGTCCTAGATGCTGTTTTCAGCACTGCGCAAGTACTGCTGCTGTCAAAAGACAACATTAGACCAAAAGTATTATTTTCTATTAATCCAAGTATTGTGTACAGTGACATAACATCAGTCATTAAATTTGTCTTTTCTTCAGCATTCTATCATGTTACCAAAAATGTACTATGTCGACTGACAATCTCTTCCACAAAATTCATTCTTTTCTACTACATGTATTGTAAACTAATCTGAAATGAGTATCTTTAACAAATGAGGCAGATCGCTATTTTAAGATCTAAGAAACAAAGGGAAGTATATGCATTCAATAAGCATATGACATGTGTAATACATGTATAGCAAATGAGAGTTGTGCAGAACCAATCTCCAGACACCTGAGAGAATAACAAGCATTGAAATGAACAAGCGACTTTGAGACTCAATGTGAAATGTTGGGTGTGGGGGCTAAGAGGGTGGGTGGGATAAAGGGATCCTGGGGTGGGGTGCGGTGTGTGGTGACTTTTTACCTTGAAGAGAACTCCAGCCGACAAGTTGCCGTCCATCTCCACCAGATACTGCTGGTTGTGGTCTGCCATGTAGTCCTGCACAGCACAATGACAAATTATGATGTGTCAATTCAACACGGGATTTCCCGTCTTTGAGCCATGTGACGTCAGACGCCAAGTAAAACTCATATTTAGGGGGCTGGTCAAGACAATAACAGAGGGCATTATTTGTGTGAGTTAATTCTTAAAAAGTAAAGGGAATTCTAATTAAAAATTTTAGTAATAAATTTTCATTTGATTAATATACTTACCCAACTCACATATAGCAATTAACCCATAGTTCAGTGCTGATACCGCTGTACGCGTCCCCTTAGCAACAAGGAAGACGCCTCTAAAAAAGAGTGACCGAGACCCGTAAGGGTATCCAGGCCAGCCCGTAAGGGAGGCTGCCTTCCATATGCGCGCGCATATGCCGCCATCTTGTCATTCTACACGAAGCCCAACTCACTACTTTTTTAGACCCCCATACCCCCCACAGCGGGGAGGCGGGAGGGAATAAACGATGTGAGTTGGGTAAGTATATTAATCAAATGAAAATTTATTACTAAAATTTTTAATTAAATTACATATCTTACCCAACTCACATATAGCAGATTGCTACTATAGGAGGAGGGTACTTACCAACTTAAGACCGCAGGACCTGCCCTGCAGCCACGAGAGCCGGCAAAGCCGCACTGCCATCTTGCCGCCTTGCAGCAATGTCTCTCAAATAAAAATTGATGAACACGTCCTCAGATTTCCAATAAGCCGCCGCCAGGACCTCTGATAGGCGCCCTGAGCGAAGCACGGCCACAGAAGACGCCCAAGCCCTAGCTTCGTGCGTCCTGGCTGACGTAAGAGGAAGCACCGCCCTGACCTCGCCAGACTGGCGTTGCCACCATCCATACGCTTGCTTAATGGTCAGTGAAACCCATTTAGTCAAGGTGACCTTCGAGATATCCTTCGCTCGCACAGTGTTGAGGGATATAAACAATAATTTCTGAGTTTCCGAGCGAATCGGCGAAGACCTAGACAGGTAGCTGCTTAACGCCCTGACAGGACAATTTGACAGATCGGGGTCTCCAGGAGCGAGTATATCGCTCAAGGGTGGAATACGAATGCAAGGCGAAGCCTGACCGGGCTTTTGATTTTTAGCGAGAAAATTAGACGTAAATCTCAAAGAGTAGGAGCCATCCCTCTCCAGGGAAATATCTTTAGCGAGACCAGAAAGTGCGTGCACCTCGCTACCCCTCCTAGCCGTGGCCAGCAAGACCAAAAACAGAGTTTTTCTCGTCAAATTAGGTAAACTAGCCAACCGGAGAGGCTCAAAGTCCTCCGATGCAAGGAAACGGAGAACCACAAACAGATCCCAGGCAGGGAGCTGTGATCTTGAGAGAGCTGCGTCAAGGGCAGCTCCCTTAAGCACGCTTGAAATGACGCCGTCAAGATTGATCTTGCGACCGAGCTGTCTAAGAGTGGAAGAAATCGCAGACCTTCTAACTCGCAGTGAAGAAGGAGAGACCCCCCTACTAGCCAACCAAGAGAGGTGGTTGGCTACCTCCATGGACCTTGGGGAAAGATGTTGAACCTTATTCTCAGAGCACCACTTGGCCCATGCAGCCCAATGAGAAGAGTAAACGGAGCTAGTTGAGTCTCTGTGTGCTTTCTGTACCAGTTTCAAAGTTGTGGCCGAGGCCCCGGCACGACGCAGAGCGATTCTGACAGAATCCAGCCGTGAAGCTGCAACGCTTGCGGATTCTCGTGCGGGACCCCTGACCTGGGCTGTAACAGGTCGCCCCTTCGAACGCCTAGAGGAATGGGTGGGCGCACTGCCAGCCGCAGAAGGTCCGGATACCAGTGCTGGCTGGGCCAAAGAGGAGCAACCAGCACCAGCGCTGGCTTTTCCAGATCCACTTTTCTTACTACCTTCCCTAGCAGGCAAAACGGAGGAAAAGCATACGCCTGCAGATTTGACCAATCCAGATCCAACGCGTTCACCGCCCACGCCAGAGGGTCCGGGAACGGTGAGACGAAAAGGGGAAGCCTGGTGGAGAATCTCGTTGCAAACAGATCTATGCAAGGCTTGTCTACTTGAACCCAAAAGCGGTCCAACGCCTGGTGGGAGAGGGTCCATTCTGAGTGCAGAACCTTGTCCCCCCGACTGAGGGCATCCGCCAAAACATTGAGCGTGCCCTTCAGGTACTTGGCTGAGAGAAGTATGTTGTGCGAGCTGCACCAAACCAACAGACGGCAAGCGCTCTCCGACAGCTTCTGCGAGCGTGTGCCCCCCTGCCGATTTATGTAAGCGGCCACAGTCGTATTGTCCGTGTGGACTTGAACATGACTGCCCCCCAGAAGCGGCAGGAAAGCCTGTAAACCCAGAGACACAGCCTCCAGCTCCAGCACGTTTATGTGCTGTGGAGCTAGGGAGAGATCCCACAGACCTGAGGCTGTCTGATCGGCCAGATGAGCACCCCAGCCTGTCATGGATGCATCTGTAACAAGAATGTTCTCCGGCGCCGGAGGAACGATCGGAACACCCTGAGAGACCCAGGGGAGCAGCCAAACACTTGTAGTGTTGTTGAACCAACTCCCCAGTCCTATGCGAACATTCCAGCCCTGAGAGGCTTGGTCCCACTGCCTCCTCAAAGCCGCCTGAAACGGCCTCTTGTGGACCCTGCCTAGAGGCACAAGGGGAGCCATCGATTCCATCTGCCCCAGTAGGGAGGACAACTCCCGGGCCGTGGACACACTCTTTCCTTTCAACGAGCGAACCAAGTTCTGAAGCTTGTCCACCCTCTTTTGAGAGGGACGGACTAACCACTCCACCGTATCGAAATCCATGCCCAGGTAAGTGAAGCGTTGGGATGGTTCTAACTCTGACTTCCCTAGATTGACTGTAAAGCCCAGCTGAGCCGCCAGGTCGAGAACCCTCGCAGTCTGAGTTCTGCACATGTACTGGTCCTGATGCAGATTCAACCAATCGTCTAAATACGCCCGTAGGCGTACCCCCTCTTGTCTGACAAGGGAGCAAAGCTGGCGAACGACCAGCGTGAAGATCCAGGGGGCCAGGGAAAGCCCGAAGGGGAGTGCCCGAAATTGAAACACTTTCTCGCCCCACAGAAAGCGCAGCCATTTCCTGTCTTGAACATGCATGAGCACATGGAAATATGCGTCGGTGAGATCCACCGACGTGGCCCAATCTCCCGGACGCAGAGCTTCCCTTACAGAGAGAGGAGTCTCCATGACAAACTTGACTACCCGTAGGTATTTGTTCAGGGTGGACAGGTCCAAAACAGGCCTCCATGCCCCTGAGGCTTTGGGCACCACGAACAGCCTGCCGTAAAAGCCGAGGGACTCTCGATCTCGAACTTCCTCTATCGCACCCTTCAGGAGTAGGGAAGCCACCTCCGCATGAACGGCTGACTTGGCTTCCGGGTCCACGGGATATCTGAAAGCCGGAGGTATCCTGGACAGAGGTGCCTTCCCCTCTGCCCAGAGGAGACGGAATCCCGAACGCACTATTCCCAAAATCCACCGGCTGGACACCAGGCGTGTCCAGGCGGCCAAGGCCCTGGAGGGGCCACCCGCCGCCACCACGGCGGGGGTTACTGGGAATAGTGGCTCGGGAGACCCTCATTGGGGGTGAGGCTTGTGCCCCGACCCCCGAGAACCCCCAAAGGAGCCTCTCTTCGGGTAAGGCGCGCCTCGCCCCCTACCCCGAAAAGAGGTGGACTGATTTTGCATCTTGCCCCCCCCAGACGAAGAAGGCTGAGCCTTACTCTGGGAGGTAGGCTTGCTCTGAACCTTCTGAAAGCCGTGGTGAGCAATCCTTGCAATAGCCAGATCCCTAGCGTCCTGGGTTTCCTTCTGCAAAGCGTCCAAAGAGGAAGTACCCAGCAGCGACCCTTCCGTAAACGGGGATACCTTAAGTCTGTCAATGGTACCCCTGTCTCGGATCTTTGAACCCGCCAAAAAGGCAGTTCTGCGGGAATGTACAGCATGCCCGTAAAGCCTGGCTGCCAAGCTCAATTGTTCCTGAGAGACCTTGGCAAGCGTCGCCAACAGAGTTGTCACATCCTCCTGGGAGGCGTCGTAACGGAACTCAAACGGGTCTAACGATGAAGCGATAGACCTAGACAAAGAGCGTTGGAGAGAACTAGAGACGGAACCCAACTCGAGCAGAGATCTACCCGTCTCCTCCAAAGCCTGAAGAGCAGACTCCGTGTAAGGGACTGATCTATCCCTGGCATACCCGTCCTCCCGCAGAGAAAGCAGTTCCGGAGTCACCGGTAGAACTGATCTCGGCAAAGCGAAAGAGTCAAGTAGAGCGACGGGACGAACCGACAGTTTAGAGCTCTTTGAGAGCGCAGAACAAGGAACGTGTTGACCCGCTTTAGCCAACCAGGGGCCCACCACCTCCGGCGCCTCCCCATGCTGTGACAACAGCGGAAAGGCATCGGACATAGCTCGACCTTTCGCAAAAACCTTCGACATCTCGACCGCCACAGAGGGGGACTCCCGGAATCGGAACGAACTTTTCGGTTCCTTAGCACTCCTGAAATCCCCTAAGGCAGAAGGAGGATGGACAAACTGAGATTTGTTCACCGCCACCTCCTCCTCGAGATATTTCGAAGCCACTCCAGCCGCCAGAGCCACCGCATCTGGCAGCTGCCGTGGCAAAAAGAATCCAGCACCTTCAGCCTGAGAGGCGGCACCGTCATCCAGGTAGCCTTCGTGCCCTTCCGTGCACTCCGGAGACTGGTCCCCGTACTGACTAACAGAGTCAAGTCCAGAGCCAGCCATACTACCACCAACTTCCTGCCCCCTGGGCAGAAGCAGATGCCCTTCAACCTGACTACGGCCAGGAAGAATAGGAACATCTGTTCGCTTGTCAGGGCTCTTCGCACCCACTGACACCCCGACTAAGCGGTGGATATCAGCCGATGTTTCAGAACTTTCACCTGGGATGAGACCCGAGGCTACTCCCTCAAGACAACGCTCACGTGGAGTGCACATACCTTGTGAAGAAGAACGGACACCGGCCGGAGACCCCACGGGAGCCTGAGAGATCCCATCCTGAGACGCATGCACGTCCGCCCTCGTAACAGTAGCAGAGGGAGGCAAACGCACACTGGCCAGCGACGACGTACCACCGACCCCTGCCGGCAGCGCACGTATCTCCGCCTTAGTTGACGAAACTTCAGCCGCTAAGGCCGAAACCTGAGAGCTTAATGTCAAAAGCAAAGAAGCAAAATCCGCAGATGCAAGCCCAGAACCTACAGGCGAGACATCCCCTACAACATGCTTAACCCCGAGCAAGGGCTTCTCCGTAGGTTTAGCAGACGAACCGGAAACTCCGGGCACGCCAACAACAACATCACTACATTTTTTGGATTCTGAACCCGAAAGAGACACGGGCGTATCGCCGTGCGTTTTAGAACTTCTAGAACTTCTAGAGCTTTTCTTAACAGGAGAGGGCGAAGCAGCTACATGTTTAGATGTTGACCTCTTCCCGTCCGCATTGTCGGCCATGATGAAAACAACTCACAAACAAATTTGGAAAAAATTTTGTAAGTCCGAAAACAAGCCAACAATGCCGCCAAAATTCAGGTAAAAAAATGGAAAGATCTCACCTCAACAGCAAATGCGAAGTCCGGTGACAAGAAGACACCAAGGGGAACACAAACCAGGTCTGGAAGACCAAGCAAGTAGGCTGAAAACACAGCCGGAGCGTACCAAACACGACCAGCTCCACTGAGCGCTGAGAGTAGAATGACAAGATGGCGGCATATGCGCGCGCATATGGAAGGCAGCCTCCCTTACGGGCTGGCCTGGATACCCTTACGGGTCTCGGTCACTCTTTTTTAGAGGCGTCTTCCTTGTTGCTAAGGGGACGCGTACAGCGGTATCAGCACTGAACTATGGGTTAATTGCTATATGTGAGTTGGGTAAGATATGTAATTTAATTGAAATACATCATCGATACATAAACACAGACCTGTGCACACTCAAAACGCTCATCAGTAGTAAACAAACCAAATTTCAGTAGTTTTTAAAATGTTTCAGTAGTTTGTTTGTTTGTTTGTTGAACGCCCAGCCGACCACGAAGGGCCATATCAGGGCAGTACTGCTTTGACATATAACGTGCGCCACACACAAGACAGAAGTCGCAGCACAGGCTTCATGTCTCACCCAGTCACATTATTTTGACACCGGACCAACCAGTCCTAGCACTAACCCCATAATGCCAGACGCCAGGCGGAGCAGCCACTAGATTGCCAATTTTAAAGTCTTAGGTATGACCCGGCCGGGGTTCAAACCCACGACCTCCCGATCACGGGGCGGACGCCTTACCACTAGGCCAAGCGTGCCGGTTGTTTCAGTAGTAAGCTGTAACGACAGTTCAAGACATAATTCTGCTCACAAAGCACACAAACTGAAACACTATGACGCAGTAGAATGGGAATTACTTTTTATTAACAAGCCAAGGTGAAACATCAACACTGTTGTAACATTTGTTCTGAAAATGTCTTTGGTCTCGTCATTCTGACATTCATTCATCACTGGACTGTTTGCCATCAGCTTTTTCGGCAGCAACTTTTTTGCCAGCAGCAGCCTGGCGTTTCCTCGCCTGCACAGTAGAGTTGTGGGCAGATTTTAGCTTTGCAAGCTCTTCTTTCGTGAAGTTCTTGCAGGTGTCAGAGAAGGCGATTTTACGATCTCCAGGTTGTCTTGAGAATAACTGGACTTCCAGCACTGTTGTCCCGTTTTCTTCTTCTTTGGTGACAGAGCTGGTGTCTCCTCTTCACTATCTGAATTTCGCACTCTTTCTTTCATGTCCATGTTTCACTTCAATCACAAGTTGCCATGCAGACGCTGGACGAACTAAGTCTAAGAACAAAGACTCAATGCTGAGAACGGGCGCGCTTCCAGTAAATCGGAAAACGTCTTTTCAGTGCATTGGCCAACTAATTGGTCAAAACATCTTAAAACAGAAAAAAAGTACACCATTTTTTTTTGGAGTAAAACATCGGAATTTCGGAATTTTAATTAAAAATCCGTAGCACCGTATTCTGCATATAAAAATCGGAGAAATTATGGAGAAACCATAGATGTGCACAGGTAAACATCATTCTTATTTTTGACCAAAATATGACAATTTGTTTAAACTCTCGCTAGCACGGTCTCAGAGAACAACAACTGTCTCGATCTGTATAAAATGTCATAGTATGGTCAAAAATACAAATAATGCATATTGTATTTGACTAAAACCATTAGATCAAACAGAAATATATCATCAGATACAGAAAGAAATCGGTCTTGCATTCAGCAAGAGTCATTACCAGGGATCGTGCAAGCCTTTCTCAAAACTTGTACTTCTTTTCAATTTCAAACCCTAGCTTTCATGTAAACTCTGAAATACCAACAAATAAAGTAAGTCTAAAAAAAATCTTATAACAAGTAAATATGAGAAACTGGTCAAATTGTGTATGAACTAGTAATAGTATGAGTTTTTGCACACACTTGAATAACCTAACAATTAACTTGAAATGTTACATGTATGATTGTTCTTTGCCCAATAATTCAGCCATAAACTGGATTCAGGGGTTAAACTACAGACTCCAGATTACACATACCTCCAAAATTCTCAGCATGTTGTTCTTGAAGCCCTCGATATTGGTCTCCACTTGTGGGTTCATATCCTCAGGACGTTGAATCAGACGCTCCAACACTTCTAAGGGCAACTCTGCTGGAGAATCCTCATTCTGTTCAAAATAAAAAGTCTTGTGAGTAACAAGGACATTTATGGGAAATCGGAATTCCTCTGCTGTAACCTCATGAATATCAATGAGTAGCACATGGACCAATCGCTGGGTAATGCCAGAGATTGTTCCAGCCAGCTTAGCGTGGATGATTTCCCCTTGACCTCGTTCGGTCACTCTCCTCTTTGTCTACCTGCAGACAACATCATTTTTGCTCTGTCTCTACTTTTGACTTATTCTAAATGTGTGTTGCGTGTACACTTACAAACATGCAGTGAGGAAAAAAGATGAGAGAAAAGTCACATACAGAATGATCGAGTCTTAAAAATACTTCTTTTCGTAGAACACATTACAAGGCAACTGTGTTGTTTGATAGTGGGTACAAACACAAGTTTTTCTTCTGAAGTTCATCAGGAATGAGAAGATACTGGCTTTCATGACCAAACGTGATGTCACTAAAATTCATGCGCAACAAAATAATTGTTGGGTTAAATTACGAAATCAGCCTCCGCCCATCCTTCTTACCAGAGTATTCAAAACTGAAACACGATAGTCACCTCAAGCGCTACAGTTTATCAATTGAGAATAAATCATTACCATTTTTTTTATTTGTGTTGTTGTGCATCACAATCTGAACACTGAAGAGGTCCTCAACAACTAATCAAATCAAGTCAAGTCAAGAAACTCACTTGATCATCTGCTAAACAAAAGAACTTATATTCAATCATAAATGTGTACTTACTTCTGCTTCTTCCTCCGCTTCCTCCTCTTCCTCCTCCTCTTCCTCACCCTTGTCAGGACTTGGCTGCAAAACACAATACGTTCATGGAATGGATATTTTCCAAAATACAGGGGAATTCAACTATATTGCGGTCCACTATATCGCAAATTCAGCTATATCGCGAAGACATCTTGGACCCAAAAAAAACCAGGACCTACCTTCAATCAATTTTTTTTATTTCTATTTTTTCCCCCCGTCTGCAGTCCCGGTTTTGCTTGGTGAAGAAGCACCTTTTCTCTCATGGACTAGTACAGCACTTCTCAAAGCAATTTTCAAATTTTATCTCCACTGCCCACTGAACCCCTCCTGTTCCTCCCTCCCTTTTCTGGTTCTTAGTGTTCTAAGCCGTAGTGGCCGTAGTTGGTTTTCTTTGGTTGCGGACCCCCCGCGTTTTTTGCAATCTCTTTTTTTTTATACCCCAAAGACCGCGATATAGTGGAAGTCTTCTGTAACTCTTGTCAGGTTTTTTATGGCCCGTGGAAGAGTTGTAATTCTTAGAGGTGAGACATGCTAACTAGAGCTCAGTGGGAAGTACCACTGGTGACTCGCCGTTGGCTCTAAAGTAAAAAGTGAACTCTCATCTGTGTGTTTTCAAGAAAAGGCATGACATTGAGCAGACAGTGTAACGACATACTTTTTCTTTCAAAAACATGCAGATGTGAGTTCATTGTTTAAAATCCCTGCAAGCAATAAAACACTTAAGTTCGTTATATAACATATTGTAAAGTGTAGCTGGAAATTAAGCTATGAATGCATCTGGGTGGCCGAGTGGTAACGCACTTGCGCTCGGAAGCGAGAGGTTGCGAGTTCGACCCTGGGTCAGGGCGTAAGCAATTTTCTCCCCCCTTTCCTAACCTAGGTGGTGGGTTCAAGTGCTTGTCTTTCGGATGAGACGAAAAACCGAGGTCCCTTCGTGTACACTACATTGGGGTGTGCACGTTAAAGATCCCACGATTGACAAAAGGGTCTTTCCTGGCAAAATTGTATAGGCATAGATAAAAATGTCCACCAAAATACCCGTGTGACTTGGAATAATAGGCCGTGAAAAGTAGGATATGCGCCGAAATGGCTGCGATCTGCTGGCCGATGTGAATGCGTGATGTATTGTGTAAAAAATTCCATCTCACACGGCATAAATAAATCCCTGTGCCTTGAATATGTGCGCGATATAAATTGCATAAAATAAAAATATAAAAAAATAAATCCCTGCGCTTAGAACTGTACACACGGAATACGCGCGATATAAGCCTCATATTGATATTGATTGATCTCTCACCGGCTTCAAAGGTTTGTCTGGAGCGTAGATATCCTTGATGTAGATCTCTCCAGTTATGGGATCCAGCTTCTGGCCTACACGCCGTCTCTTTAGGTCTGGGTCTGGCATCTGAGAAATGAAGGAAGAAAACCAGTGATTTTAACAATTCAGTTATGTTTCCACATTGCGAAATGTCCATGTAAAGAAGACTCGGCAACCGGGTAAGCGCTTTCACAACACCCACTCAGTATGAAAATGGAGCTGTATTTTTCACTCATACGATAAAGAAAACACCCAAGAAACTGATAATGTAACTTTTTCATGACCAATATTTAGACAGTTTTACCTGTCTCCCTAAGGGGTGCCTAGCAAAGGAATGATGGCATGTGATACACTGACTCATTCCAGTCCTTTCTTCCTGGTAAAACATGAAAACTGATACCTGAAGCTAATCATGCTACAGTGAAACCCCCCTTTTTTAGACCTTCAATAATCTGAGAAAATCACGTCTTAAAAAGGAGGGAGTCTTAAAATGGGGGTAAATTTACAGAGGTTATGAACAAAAAGTCTGAGAAAACATGGTCTCAAAAGGGAGGGAGTCTTAAATTGGGACGTCTTAAATGGGGGTTCCACTGTATCACTCATAGTCACACACACACGGGTGCCAGCAAAATACAGTTATATATGGAAATGTTAATTTGCTTCAGATCTATCCCTTTCCAGACAATACAATCCAAAACCATACAACTCAGTTCAATGTAATTCTTTCTTGTCTGTTGATTGGGTATCAACAGACATGTGTTTGTCGTGTGATGGGTATCAACAAAAATGTGTCTGTGCCCGGCAGTGTACCTTGATATTGACAATGAAGTCAGGTTTGAGTTTCCAGCTTTTGATCAGCTCCAACTGGTCCTTGATCGTCATCGTCGCTTCCGACACGCAGGGAAAGTCATCCAGCACGTAACCTGAGACAAGAAGTCAAAGAGGGGATACAGTGGGAAACCTGAGACAAGAAGTCAAAGAGGGGATACAGTGGGAAACCTGAGACAAGAAGTCAAAGAGGGGATACAGTGGGAAACCTGAGACAAGAAGTCAAAGAGGGGATACAGTGGGAAACCTGAGACAAGAAGTCAAAGAGGGGATACAGTCGGAAACCAGAGACAAGAAGTCAAAGAGGGGATACAGTGGGAAACCCCTTTTTTAAGACCCCCCAATTTAAGACATTTCCCCCCCCCCCCCCCCCCCCACCAACACCACTATTTATGACTCCACTTTTTCAGATCTTCTCTCCATAACCTCCTTAAATGTACCTCCATAAGGGCTCTCTCCTTTATAAGACCTCATTTTCGGAGAATGATGGCGTTCTTAATTTTAAAAGAAGTGTACGTGCCACTGCAATGTCAAAAATAACAGTTGTACACAAGATGCAGAAGGTAACATTGGAGCAGTGTCAAAAGTGCCCCTACACTGAAAGTGATGGCTTCTTATGGAAGGTATGGGTTATGTAGTCAAGTTAATTGGTACAGCTCCTAAATCCATCATAAAAATCCATCTGCCTATCTGACCAGTTTATGCTCTTGCTGTCTTTCTGTCTTCATCAGTTTCTTTCTTTCTTTTTTCCTTTCAGTTAACAACATTTTGGAAGAACAGGCATAGCTTTAAACCTTTATCCTCATAACGCAAAGTTCAGGTCAGTTCACTTCAGCTCTCTGTTTTCTTCTTCGCCTTTTAATAAAAACAGGTTGGAAGAAAATGTGCAGCTTTGAACCTTCATCTTAATAAACCTGTACATTTCAGCCATTATCTCCCTCATTCCCCTCTCTTCCCCGTTATCATCCACTCACCATGGTGAGCCACTTCTGGTGAGTCAATTTTCTCCTTGATGATCTGGAAGACTATATCCTCAGGGACAGCCTCTCCCCTGGTGAGGATCTCAACACAACGCTGGCCGATTTCTGTCTGCAGCTCCATGTTTTGCATGATCAACTCTGTGGCTGTGGACATACACACGTAAAAAATATGCAAATAGATGCTCACACAAGAGCATTTACAATGCCACCCTAGGTCACGCATGGCTAATGCATTAGTGTCAAAAGTCTGTACTTCTCATTCAGTTCTTGTCTTTGTGTGTGTGTGTGTGTGTGTGTGTGTGTGTGTGTGTGTGTATGTGTGTATGTGTGAATGTGTGTGTGTGTGTAGTGTGTGTGTGTGTGTGTGTGTAGTGTGTGTGAGTAGTATGTGTGTGCGTGTGCATGCACACACGCATCAGAGTCTGTGTGGATATCAACTATGCATATATACATTAGATTAACAACCTCCCCCCAACAATGGTTCCCCCCCAAAACAGGAACAGAACACATAACATGCAAACTTTGCTTCTATTTTGACTTACAGTTGATGAGTTGACACTTCCACTCCTGGGCAAAGCGCCGCGCCAGTGTGGATTTTCCCACGCCAGGCTTGCCGAGGATGATGAAACAGGTTGGTTTTGAGTGCAGGAACCGTAGTTCAGCCTGAAATGTTCAAACGGAATTTTCAATAATTCAATGTCTAATGTAATCACACAATATGTGATTTCCTTCATATCATATGCTATATAGATATTCATCCTTTTATTGCTTCCAGCTTATAAGCTGATGAAAATTAATGTCCTCAAGTAGATGCACATTTGTTGCTATGTACATCAGTACATGCGTGCTCTCATGTGTGTAATTATGTGTCTGTTTGTCTGTGCAACTGTGTGTTTGTATGCTCATTATTGTTCTTGTACAGCTGTAAGCTCATGCATAAAATCTCCAAATATGTGTGCCGGTATGAATAGATTTTAAATCCAACCATTTCAGTATTCAACTATATACCAAGCCTCTTGATATAAACAAGTGAACAATTGACTATTCATCTTGTTGTATCCTTATGAGTGAAGCAAAACAAATTATGAGCACCAGAACCATTGTAAGACCTTCAACTATCTTATTTTCTGCCAAAGCACTATAACTGCTTATTGCAAAATATTCCTTCCTATCAAGGACATCTGACAGATCACCATGCATATATATATATATATATATCAGCCCAGGCTTATTACCTGAGATAATAGCATTATTCCAATTGAATACATACCACAAACTCAACAGTTTGGCCGAGTATAAATTGTTTGCTCAACTTATTTCATAACTGACACCTTCATCAACTCGCACAATTATTTCTGCAGAAAGATTTCCATTCTGCACAACAGGCTGTTGAGCTTTGGCATGCGTACCTGTTCAAGGATATCCTCCATTCCTTGTTAAAACCAGGACAGATCTTTGCTTGTGTACAGTACCCGGAGAAAGAAACGCAACTCATTCGCGCCAACTTTTGCAAGTGATTTTTCATCATTTTCAAATTGTCGTAAATTATGAACCAGATAAGGTAAACCAAAAAGAAAAACAAATTCGTGGAGGATATTTTACTGGCTCTAAGATTAGTACATAATCGTTTTTGTTTTTTACTTTTTCATAAATTGTGTTTCACAGGTCAAGTGAGTCATGATTGCAGGCAAACGTGTCACTTCAACACGTTACAAAAATCAAAAAAATGCATATTTTTTAACAAGGTAAAGACACTTGTGGAGGCAATTCATTTCTCAACAAGATAACTAAATTAGAATTATTCGCCAAAGTGTTTGATACAAATGAGCATATATCACTTGGACAGTGTTAAAAAGGGTTGTTTGGCAAAAGCTCCTTCGCATGAAATCGACGTAATGTTTTATTGGAAAACCAGGTGCTATTTGTGGCCAAGTGTCTGGTCTACACGAACAGACTATAACTAGAAAAAAAATCCGAATTTACATGGGAAGGAATAAGGTATCTTCACAAAACAAACCAATTTACCTCATCCTCTGAATACGGATCAGTGTGCATGTTGTTCAGCATGGCCTTGACCTCTGCCGACACCTGCGACTCGTCAGGAACGCTGACTGCGTCCATGGTAATGACCTTTGGCTCTGCGTTCTCTGCTTCCGCCACAGTCTCCATTAGGGGACCAGAGGTCTCCAAAACCTCCTGAGATGAAAACAAGCAGCATTGGTCAAAAAGCAATAAGTCTGTTGAAGATCTATTTCTATGTCCATCCAATACAAAGATCATTCGGTCAACTTTCTTGTGAATGTTTCATTTTGTCCATATCTAAACATTCCACAAACTAATATTTCTTCTTGTTTCATTCTTGCAATAAGCAACACACACTAAAATGTTCACAGCTTAAATCACTTATTCAGGCATGAAAACTGAAAAAAAACAAAAAACTGAAAAAAAAATTCGAAGTCGCATAGCGCCACGTTTTGCAGGCGCAAAGCGCCAAGACTTCTAGGGGGGTCCGGGGGCATGCACCCCCGGAAATTTGTTTTTTCAAGGGTGCAATTTGGTGCAATCTGGGGCTATCTGAGCCTTAAAATTGGATTCAAACATGGCCCCAAAATACATGAGTTGTTCTTTGCTACTGGTCACAAGTGGGGGTCAGCTCACACGGACGCATTTTTCAATACAGTCTAGGGGAGAAACTGGTCACAAAGCACCCAGTACATGCCAGAGAGATAGGAGAATCGGCACAATCAAAGAAAATACCAAAATCATTCAATAGATATGGAAATATTAAGATTTACTGTGAAAATGCCAGCAAAAATGGCGTCCAAAAACGGGAACGCACACTTGGTGCGTCTTTGAAGACTTACCTCCCGTTCTGTGTTGTTGATAATAGTCGTGTTTGTGCTGTTGTTGTTGAAATAGTATCTAATAAAACTGATGCAGTTCTTGAAATGTTGCACATTATTGTTGTCTTTGTGAAATGCGAGAGTGTTCTGAGGCGTAATCTGCATACGGCTGATGTCCCACATAGGGTACCCCACTTCGATCAGCGTATCACTCCAAATGAGCTTCATAGCAGAAAAGCAGATACACTACCAACACCCTGCATAACAGATCTACAAGTCTGAGCCAGAATCATTGAAATTTACTTTCTGTATAAAATATTGCAATCAAATTTGTTCACGATGTCCCACAAATAACGCAGGTTACCCTCGCCTTCGATTCAAAGTAACTCCAATCTGACTTAATTACAATCGAAACGAAGATGACAAACTGATTCACCACAAATTTGTGGTATTTTACACACAAATTTCAACTGTGTTGTTTCGCGATAAACAGCCATAAACAAACAAATGTGGCGCCGTCACGTCGCCTTGGAAGGAATAACGCAGGTGACCAAGGCTTGTTTCCGATACCTGTCTGATTAAAATCATCGTTTTTTCACGAATGACGGCTCTTTGGCAGATCTGGTGAGTTGGAAACTGTCTATGAATGTTTCATTTAATGTCAAATGCGTACATTCTTGTCGATATTGTTACCTTTGGGCTCATAAATTAAGTCAATGGTCGTGTTTTCCTAAAGTGACTTTTGTCAGCATAGAACTTACTGTGCTTTGATCATTGACTGAGAAGAATCTTCCGATGACACTAGTTCATTTCACTACGCGACTGCAGATCTGCAAGGAAACTTATGGCAGGGGAAATAAGCTTAACTGAAGACGAATAAGCGGAGTAACTGTTCTTCAACGGATTGCTCTTACACTGATCTAGATAATTTTATTTAGATCTTGTCGTCTGCTAGTCTGCTAGTAAGTAGTCTTCGGTCGTGTGAAAGTCACATCTATTTCGACTGTGTGCATCGATCCGTGTAGTGAAATGTTGATCTTTGATGATTTGGCAACATAACTTCGCCACAAGTGCTTCGAGTGTATCTTTTCAAAACGTCTTTTAACAAGACTGTGTTTCGACAGCCCAGACGGGGAGGATCCTCGATAGCTCACAGGGTATATAATGTTTTCCGCCGTTTTTTTAAAGAATCCTTTCAAATTTACTATTCCAAAAGTACCCTATGACACGACTCGAGTGGCAAAGAACATTCTCTGCGATTCCTGTCTCAGTCCGTGCAGCCGTTTCGGGTCCCATCGTCATCATACAAACATACACACAGACACACAAAAACCAGCTTTAAAAGTTAGATTATGTAAGAACCATGTGAACCAGTGATTTTTTCTTATGTACATCAGATACTACAGTATTTCTGCTTGATGAAAAGCTATATTTCAAAAACAAAACTAGAGATTTGAATTTTGACCACTTTTCCCCCTTTCTGTCACCAGTACTGAAGAACAACTCACATACAAAATGAAGCAATCTGGTGCTCATTTGAGAGCAAATCTACTTCTTTTTCAGGCATTAAAAAGGGATAACAACAAGCTGGTATTGTCATGAAATATATATATAAATAGAATTTTATATCAGACTACTAGGGGGGGGGGGGGGGGTCCAGGGGCATGCTGCCCCGGGAAAAAAAATGTCAGTGGGTACAAAATAAGAGAGAGAGAGAGAGAGAGAGAGAGAGAGAGAGAGAGAGAGAGAGAGAGAGAGAGAGAGAGAGAGAGAGAGAGAGAGAGAGAGAGAGTGTCAACAATCTATGACACGACTGCCAACTAGTCTCGGCCCGCTCAAAAAACAATGACCGAGACTTTCAGTAATTCCTTCGCGTGACGTCTAACCCTCTTACGCCATAATGTGATGTCTTCAAATGACGAAATGTTAAAGTTTCTACCACAGACATACACACGCACAAACACACGCACAAACGCACAGACAAAGTTACGATCGCATAGGCTACACTTCGTGAGCCAAAAAACGGAATCGCACAAATAAATCGGATGGCCCATTGAAAATAATCGGAAAAGTCGGAAAAAACGGAGAATTTTCATCCCTGCTTATTATTATCCATCTGCAAATATAAATGCCAGTAACTCCGTTATTCTAAGACGATACACACATCAAAATGACCAATTAACTGCCGCCTATTCATCATTAAGAAAGATATGTATTGCGCGCAAGCGCATGAGTATGTTAATTTTTGTTTTCAATGATGTGATCCAAGCTTCAAAACTCCTTCTCTTCTGAATGTGCATATTAACAGGAGATAAAGCGTTTATTTTACGCATTGAACATTTACTAGATCATCTGCATGACTATAAAGTCTAGAAACACAAAAAAGCCTCAAGATTTATTACAAATGTCATTCATGTTCGTCCACTAAGTGACCATGATCAATGTTATACTATTGTGTACATACCAGTATTATTATTCCCCAGTATATTTAAAGCTTAACTTAAATAAGGAAAACCCACAATCAATTGTCTTGGGAAGATAACATAAATTTCCAGGTTATCTTGATCGTTCCCAGGGAAATTTTTCTTCTGCAATTGAATCCTCTGAATTTGCATAACTTGACCTTTTAAGTTTAAAAAGTCATTTGAATTGCCTGTCGAGTTATAAAATGTACTGTACTACAGATGCAAGTGTTTTATTTTACAATATAATTATGTGTTTTGGCCATGCATCCTTTTGAGAGAAAAAAGTTACAGCTGAAGGAAGAAAAAATGGTGGCTGAAAGCAGGGTTTCTCTCTTTTTCTTCGACCAGCAGCACAAACGATCAAATTAAACGCATTTTGGCGCTCATTCGGTGTGTTAATGTCACTGGAAACTTAATTTGTTTGGGTTGATAAAAGGGACTTCGATCAGAAGTAACGCAATAATGGCACTGGATTCTGAGCTTTGAATTAACAACGGTAAAGTTCAAAAGTACCCAATACGAAATAACCAATTGTCTTACTTGAAACGCTTCTTTTTTTTCCAAGCAGAAAGTAATAGTTTTGTGAAGCTACCGCTGAGTCAATGGCTGTCAAAGCAAGATGGTCACTAAAAAGGCGAACAAAATCGTCTGCCGTTCGGCAAAACGAGAGCAAATGCAAGCAGACGTAAAGAGGACAGAACATCGCTATTTTAGCACAACAACTTAGAAAGTATATCGCAGTGATAAAACGTTTAATAGAAACTCAAACAACAAGTACACTTACACCTCCACTGTTGTCCGCCATAGTTGAATCGTCTCCAAGGAGGCAGATTGCAGGACCGGGCAGAATGTATTTAATGTCAAGGTTATTACATTTGCAAATAAAAATTACCAAATTGTAATTGCAAGTGTAACATTTACTTTCGGAGCTGTTTTGTTACGCTGTGTTAAAAATGTGTTGTTGATTTTCCTGCAATGACAAGCAACGAAAAATAATATTCACAGGCGACTGCATTAAAAAGAAATCTTATTTTCTTTTCTGTGTCAACATTTTGAAGATGTTTTGAACACAGTTGCACCTTTGCTAACTTTGTGATCAACGTGTTTATGCTTGTAACAGTAAGCTTATTTCGGTAATCTTGAACTTTAGCGTGTTACATTCATAGCTCATAATTCAGAGGCATTCTTTACTTATTTTTGATACAAGTCCATGTAAGCAAGCCAAAGAACATTTGTCGTGAAATTAATTGACGGATTGAGCTCCAAACTTAAGCATAATTAATTAATTTGGTTGTTCAATCGACGAAAATGCACCAAAAATGGCGTACGTTGTCAACCATGGGACATCATTTACACGAAAGAGTTGTCCGCTCATACGGATATATATATAATTCCTTCTTTGACCCATGTAAACGAAATGCATTCGTTCATCGGAGTTCATTCCGTAACTTCAAAGGGATCTGATATGACTTGTTATGATAACAAGTGCAGGTCTGTTTTGCAAATTTGGAGGCTTAAATGCCTCTGAATAATGGACTATGAATTTAACACGCTAAAGTTCAACATTTTCAGATATTCCCGAAGTCAATATACTTCTCTGAGGAAGTTGATTGATGTGCCTATGCAGACTAAAAAAGAGTTATCTCCCTGTATGTTTACAACCTATTGCCAGTTGTCTCTCTGACCGGACGCTACAGTCCTACGCGAATCTATCAAAACAAGAATACAGAACTTTATCCTACATACGTGAGAGAGACACCCGTGAGATAATAATCGTTCAAATCACACGTGTGTATCATGTAAATGAGGTCATGTCAAGCAAGTCTGGCAGGGGGTAGTGATTTTTTCCGAAATGTAGCGAAATGTAGCAAAAAGTAGCGAAATGTAGCGAAATGTAGCACACCAAATACACGATTTAAATGCTATTCGTAAATGGTTTGCCCCAAAAGGGATCAACAGTAGTGCCCAACACATAAAGGCAAGAAGCCAGGTCAGTTAAACGGAAACAATGTGCCAAAACCACAAGCACACCGAAGAAAAGAAAAAGGTCCCCTTCTTCTCCCAGTGGTGCACTCTGTGCACCAACAAAAGGGTCAAAAACCAAAGACAGTGACAGTGACTTTGACTCTGTGACACACATTGCACACATGAGCGAAGCAACAAGAGGCAAGGGGGGTAAGATTCCCGGTAAAAAAAAACGCTCACTGTGCAGAAACAGACTGTCACATCAAGCAAACAATATGCCAAAACAAGTGCAAACAAACGGGTTGAAACCAAAGACTTTGACTCTGTGACATCACACATTGCAACAAAAGACAGGGTGGTCAAGATTCCCGGTCAAAAAAAGGTCAAGACCGCAAGCACACAGAAGAAAGGCAAGAGGGACAAGTGCAGGAAGTACACAAAGGTCATCACCATGATAGACCAGTCGTCATCAGACCTAGAGTGAAAGTGATCGTAAGCCGATTGCTAGCCAGAGTGCTTACGGGCACTCAAAGCCAGCCTGTGGTGGTTGTCGTTTCGAGTAGCAGCATAGGGTAGATTTGACTGATCCTTTAGTGTTTTTTGGGTTTGTATATATATATTTTCAATTTGACTGATCCTTTAGTGTTTATTGGGTTTGTATATATTTTGGATTTCTTGGATTTGTCAATAGTGTGGCTGTTGGATTTGACTAATACTTTAGTGTTTTTTGGGTTTGTAGATATTTTGGATTTGACTGATCCTTTAGTGCTTTTTGGGTTTGTACATATTTTGGATTTGTCAATATTGTGGCTGTTGGATTTGACTGATCCTTTAGTGTTTTTTTGCATGTATTATGTACTCTGATCACTTATTACTATATATTGGAACGGTGATAGGGACAAGTTGTAAGCCATACTTGTATGGTCTTATGCAGAGTCACATATGATATATATATCGTACTAGATGAATACCCGCTTCACCGGGTACGGCTGCGCCGGGAAGAAGTCAAGCCAAATACCCAGCTGCGCCGGGGACCCGGCTAAGCCGGCGCACCGCACGGAGGAAGGGAGATAAACGCGGCTGAAAACACTGGAGAAGATAAGGAAGAGTTACTGGGAATGGATCCAGAGAAAAACCAAAATCGGTTCAGCGCTGCGCGCTGAGAGCACGTGTTGAAATATCTCATCGATGAGGTTGTGTCCGGGGTGTAGCTGAATACGGTCTCCAAATTTGAAAAAGATCGACCGAGAACTTTGGCCGTGCATCGCGAACAGACACACAGACACAAGTGTCTGTCTGTCTGTCTGTCTGTCTGTTCGCGATGCACGGCCAAAGTTCTCGGTGGATCTTTTTCAAATTTGGACACCGTATTCAGCTACACCCCGGACACAACCTCATCGATGAGATATTTCAACACGTGCTCTCAGCGCGCAGCGCTGTGCGCGCTGAACCGATTTTTTGTTGTTGTTGTTGTTGTTGTTGTTGTCGGGATCCACTACCAGTAACTCTTCCTTATCTTCTCCAGTGTTTTCAGCCGCGATTATCTCCCTTCCTCCGTGTGGCGTCAATCCATATTCCCGTTACTACGTTACTATTTTTAGAAGGTCACTGCACGTTACTATTTTTAGAAGGTTTCCAATGTTTTGCGCGTTTATCTCCTTTCCATCCTTTTGAACTACACAATAAACAGTATCAGTCTCTCAGTCTCTCAGTCTCTCTCTGTGATCTCAATGTGTCAACTCCATATTTTACACTTTGGATTTAAGCCTTATCACTTACCTGGGCATGAAAGTCAAGTGTTCAGTATTACAACTTGATAATCTGAATCGATAACTACGAAAATTGTTGGAGCTCCAAATGTTCGAAAAGTTCGTTTTCATCATGTTCCATTTCGCTACATTTCACTACATTTTGCTACATTTCGCTACATTTCGGAAAAAATAACTACTGCTGGCAGGGCTCCATGCCTAGACACCTCAAACACAACAAGAATTTGTTGTTGATGTTTAAGCCTACCGCAGGTAAGGTCATTTCGATCTTTATGACTCTCTGTGTTGAATATTGGTTGCTGGATCCTACTGAAACAAACGCAGACTCTGTCACTGTTCTTATTTGTCAAAATAACATAAACATAAACATCGCCCAAATAATCAATAACAAATCACACCAGAGTCTTGACACCGGCCTCCACGCATCAGTGAACTGAACGCATCAGTGAACGCATCAGTGAATTATTACTACACCAACAACGCGGATATGCACGTTTTGGCAATGAATTAAGTGTCTTTTGAAATAAAAACATCGCTGTGAAAATTTACAACTGCCTATGTGTGCAGTGCCAAAGATGAACAATGCCGAAGGTAAAAAAATAAAAAATAAAAAAAATAAAAAAATTAAAGTCAATGTATTAGGCGTATTTTTTCCTTCTGATCCTGGAACTGTTTCGACTATAAAGATTTTTTGTTGTTGTAAAAGGAAGTTAATTACTTGATTTGCAGACTTCAAAACTGAAGCTACCCTTTTCTGACTTCTTAGAGATAAACTTACACAAATTCCTGACAAATGAAAAACCAACAACATTACTACTACATGGTTTTGTTTAAATTGAGGTAAAAAAATAAATCACTGCAAGCAAACAATTACTTTTGGGGGCCCTGCAGCTCGATCCTTTCCAATGCATGGAAGCTCGATAGCAAGTGTGCATGGGTGCCAATGGCGGCACAGATTAATTCACAATAATGGACAGTCAGGAATGGTTGTTATGCAGTTGAGACTTTTTGTTAAGAGTAGGGACAGTACAGAAATAGATCACTAATCCTTTTATTTGAATTCAGCAGAACTGCATAAAAAAAAAACCCATGTGTTTGTGTTTCTAACAGAGGAATGCTTTTCGGGAACTAACACTGTTACTGTGAAACCCAAACCAAATATTGAGAGTGACAAATCTGAATGATTAAGTACAGTTGTTTTTGAGCCATCCTATGAGTGCAATGTGTGAAATGAGTTAAACTTAAAAACGATTTTTAGCTTGTTATTTATGAGAGACCTGAAAGATAATGTTTGAAATGAAATGGGGAATTTAGAAAGCGTTGGTTTAATCATGAAGTGACACTACATGTACACCAAAATTTGACATTAAATCACACAGCAGTTAAAACACTCTTGCTTTCAGATGACCACCAAGTCTGCTTCACATATTGAAAGAGAATGGGGTGCTTCAGATGCATGCCTGTCATGAACGCTGGCTGTCTGCATGTCGTCGTCATGTCACTACTGTCAGCAATGATGCTGTTCTCCCCACAGGTCTCTGCAGCAGCGAGTGATGGAAACGGCCCTCCTAAACTCCTCCTTGTTTCGTTTGACGGTTTTCGCTGGAATTACCCGAGTAAACTCCCAGCATCCAAGCTCCCCAACTTTCAAGCCTTTATCGACAAGGGGGTGCATGTGAGATGGGTGGAAAATGTATTCCCGACAATCACGCAGCCCAACCACATGAGCATGGTCAGTGGTTTGTATGTGGAGAGCCATGGACTTGTCCACAACCATTTCTACGATCCATTATTGAATGCCACATTTCCACCGAAGGTGCTGAAAGAGAATGATTCAAAGTGGGTGGATGTAGGAGCAGAACCCATATGGGTCACCAACTCCAAAGCCGGCGGCGAAAGATCATCAGGCAGCATCTACTGGCCATCGTCCACGGCCAAGATCAAAGGTCATCTTCCAGATAAACTGAAGCTAGGTCACTGGGATGACATCACCCCTGAAGAAAAGGTGGACTTGGCGTTTGAGTGGCTGGCTCACGAGTCTGACCCTGCCAACTTTGTGGCTATGTACTTCGGCAACCCTGACCACATGTCTCACGTGCATGGACCGGACTCCCAAGAAGTTTTGGACATCATCATTTCTCGCGACAAAATTGTTGGAAAAATCTTATCCAAGATACAGGAGAAGGGGCTGGAGGATAAACTCAATGTGATCATCACTGCCGACCACGGCCATGCGCCAGTCTACAACCAGACGATGATCAATCTTGACTTGCTCGTGGACCCGTCGTCATATAAGACGTACCAGAAGGTACAGGATGGTCGTGCAGTGGTGATGCTGACTCCAAATGAAGGTATGATTGACCTACCTCTACCTCTGCCTCTAAAGTAGTTGCATAATAGTGAACAATGCCTTGGAAACTACACAGATGAACATTCTTGTACACAAACCTTGACTAAATGTAAAAAGGTGTTTGTGTTAATTTTTGAGAAAATTTTTTTCATGCTGTGGATTTTACCTTCTGACTTGCATGCAGGTACTTTGTATATTGAGTAACATTTAGGGGTAATTGTGAACGTACCTAATTCATTACTTGCCCTAAAGGACTTTGCATGTTACAGATGAACCCGCCTTTATAAGACCCTGGTTAACCAATTCCGTACTCCTCTGGGTTATTTAAAAGACTGATCTTCAGTGCTTAGCACTATACTGCTCATGATCCAATCAATCCCATGTTGTGTTTTCTTCTTTTTTTCCCCCTTGGTTAACAAATTATGCTTATCTTTGTTTCTGAAGGCTTCTTTGACAAGGTGGTTGATAGTCTGAAGCACCGAAATCTCCACGTGGCGATTAAAGGAAAAAGCAAAGACCTGGTTGATCTTCACTACTCCAACAATGTTCGCATCCCCCCCATTGTCCTATATGGGGAGCAAGGTTGGATCATCGGAACAAATAAAACAACGTTCCTGAGTGGAAGTAAGTTTGCAGCAGAATTTAATTTGCAGTCAATAGATATTGCTGCATATTAATTGGGTACAGCAGAAGACCTCCAAAACTAGGTCTTAAAATTATGTCTTAATTTTAAAGTGGAGTTACATTGATGGTGGCTATGCACAAAACATCTGAAAAAGCAAGGTCTCAAAACAACAGATGCAATAGCCTTATGGTTAAGATGTGGGCCTGCCATGTAGAAAGTTCGAGGTTCAAATCTCGACTGCTTCGTGTACACTACATTGGGGTGTGCACGTTAAAGATCCCACGATTGACAAAAGGGTCTTTCCTGGCAAAATTGGTTAGGCATAGATAAAAAATGTCCACCAAATTACCCGTGTGACTTGGAATAATAGGCCGTGAAAAGTAGGATATGCGCCAAAATGGCTGCGATCTGCTGGTCGATGTGAATGCGTGATGTATTGTGTAAAAAAAATTCCATCTCACTCGGCATAAATAGATCCCTGCGCCTTGAGTCCGAGTCTGGAGATACGCGTGCGATATAAGACTTCATATAACCTGCTGTGTAAAGGGTCTTTCCAATCTCCCAGGTCAATTAACTCATGTGCAGACCATCTTATATTGTAAATCACCTTTCCATACAATGACTTGCACCTGTCCAGGGCCGGACCCAGAAAAAGCATGTACCTTGCTTTGAGTGGTTTTTGTTTGTTTGTTTTTTTTAAATAAATTTTGTGTGTGTCTCTAACAAATTTTATTCAATGTGAAATCCGATGAGAAAAAGGTACCCCCCCCACCAACTCACACTGACAGGCCTTAACCCTCAAAACAAGGCCCAGAATGCACCAGATTGCACAGATTTTAACCGTTTTTCAAAAATTTTCCGGGGGAGCATGCCCCCGGACCCCCCTAGTTCGCGCGCCTGCGCTTGTGGCTTCGCCACTTCGCTGATTTGCCCCCCAAAAAAAGGAGGAACCCCCCCCCTTACAACTCATTTGGTCCGGCCCTGCCTGTCTGGAAGGACTTGTGTACTTTTGGTTGATCCTTGGGTGGTCTTTATTGACAGGTTTAACTATACAACTGTTGTTGGCGTTCACTGATTTATTTATGTTTTTCCAGAGGGTGAGCATGGATGGGACCCTAGGTATGCACCCAGCATGTATCCCTTTTTCATGGCAAGTGGACCAGCTTTCAAGAAGGGCGTGCGCAATGAAGCACCGTTCCACATCGTCGACATGTATTCACTCATGTGTCACGTTCTGGGGCTGACACCAGCACCCAACAACGGGTCTCTCAGTAACACGGCTCACATCTTGTCAGCCTCTGTTTCTACTGTCACAACATACATAGAAAGTATGTGGAATTAAATTGTTTTCGTTGTTGATCTGAAGGATCAATAGATTGATTGACTAGTTGACTCATTACATGTAGTTGGTTTCTTCAGTTGAGTAAGCTCATTTGTGAGATTTTTACATAAATTTATGATTTTCCAATTATTTCGAAATGCCCGAGGGCCCATTATCAAATTTTTGGCAAATCCTTTGATCAAATTCTCAGGTATGTATGCAACATCCGTCAACTGTGATTAAAACGGTTAACCCCTTCTGTTTTTTGTTGATTTAGACTAACAAAAGCAAAAAAATACCTTCAGCTTTGCCCCTGGACTGGACTGGGGACTAGCTTTTGACTTGCCCATGAAACCCCACTTTTCCTTTTTGTTTTAGTCAAAACGGAGATGCCAGAATCCAGTGACTTATTTGTGTTTGTGCCTGCTTGTGCACTTTTAATAGCTCAAATGCATTTTTGTGTTGTTTTTGTTTTGTTTCAGTTGTAATTGGAATTCTGGTCGTTATTGTCGCTGTCGTCATCATCCTGTTTATCATCAGATCACTGCAGAAAAAGAAAAATATCACGGCCTCCTACAAGCGGACGTTCACAGAGGAAAGTTCAAGAGGCATGATGGCTGAGGGTGTGGTTGAATTTAAGGATGAAGATTTGTAAATAAGTGTGTATGTGTGTGTGTCTTCAACTGGTGTATGCGTGTCAATTTGTGTGTATGCGTCTGTATGCTCACAAATGCACACATCTGCATAATGTGTGTGTGTGTGTCACTGTGATCAAGAAAAATGATAATACTTATTTGCTGCTTGTTTTTTTTTTTTAAAGCAGTGACTTTTTGGAAAGTTACAAAACGGTGCTTCAGGTATTTGCTTTCTAGAGTACCTTTTTGTGTCATAGAAGTTTTCCCGGTGATGTGATTTTGATCAAATTTGTATTGCTAGTCAGCATTAAGTGAAAAACATCTATATTATTGGCTTGCAGTTTGCTTTTTAGCAATTCATGAAGCAAAGATTCGGAGATCGAATCCAGACTTCCTTCCCTTGATCACATAAACTACACAACTGGTGTGCCATATTCTTCTGTTAATTTTGACATGGATATTATTGGTTTTGTACGTTATCATGCTCTTCCAAATTGTTTGTTTTTCTCATGTGATAGACTTTTGCTTTGCCTATGAACATTGGAGTTTCATGTTTTGTTGATACCTGTTCATTTTTTTCCCCGTAGACCATCCTACGTTTTAAATGAATTTTCAGTATTGATTTCATTTTTCAGTTGCGAAGTACTGTTTTTCAGTTGTTGACCTTAGATGACTCGGATTCATCGTTAAGGCCAGACAGATGCAGAGCCCTCTCGATCGACCTGATAGACTCCCTCTCAGCTACATACACAACTCTCCAACACCAAGGTTGAATGCTTCATTCCGGACGGCGCCACACTGGCGCTGGGCGCCCTTGCTGGTGCCAAGCAGTTGTCTGTGACGGATATGAAAGTTGTTAAAACCACCTTTTAACCTACTTTAAATCTGCCCTTTAACTTACCATTTTTGTGCGTGTTAAAATGGCTGATCAAGGTGAAAGCGGTCACGGATTTATCATATTACAGTGGAACTGTCGCTCTATCAACTTTAATTTCTCTCAGCTATATAATTATATATCTAATCACTCTGCTGACATCTTAGTTATCCAGTCAGTCAAGAGAAAACGCTCCCTGCTGCCTTCAATAGATGGTTTTGACTTCCCTCCCATAGTAGAGCAAAAGGGCTCAGGGCAACTCTAAATTCAAACTATCGGGCGATAAATTGACCACAACTGACTCTGAAAAGGCAAACCTATTAGCAGCTACCTTTGCCAAAAATAGTCAATCAAAATCCCAAGACACTGAACGACTCAATTATAGGTTAGATCAGGAGAAGGGTTTCACATACCCCCCAGATGACAACCAGTTGCCTATAAACTGTATGTTTAAAGCAAAAGAAGTCCAAAACGCCATCTCTTCTGCGAAAGACCCCAAAAAATCCACAGGTTTAGACCCAATATCATATCACATGATAAAACATTTGCCACCTAACTTTGTTAAGTTGCTCACTCAGTTGTTCAATCTATGCTGGTTAAAGGATAATATCGATCCCGCAGCATGGTCAAACTCACAAGTAGTAGCAGTATTGAAGAGCGGAAAACCGGGCAATCTACCCGGCAGTTTCGCCCCATATCACTAACCCCCCCACCTCAGCAAGATCTTTGAGTGTGTGGTGAACCAGAGGCTGGAGTTCCACCTCAATAAACACAATATCATCCCTTAAACATGCCAGGCAGGCTTCAGGCAAGGTCGTTCGTGTGCGGACCACATTGTGCACGTCACTGAAAAAATCAACAAGTCGCGTAAGGCGAAATTACTACATTTAGTCAAGCTGTGGAACTCACAGAATGAAACTGAACGTAGTCAGCCGCTAGTGCAAAAGGCAGTGAAAGTGACGAGCCTGTTTGGCGCGGCAGCGGTTGCGCTGTGCTTCATAGCACGCTTTACTGTACCTCTCTTCGTTTTAACTTTCTGAGCGTGTTTTTAATCCAAACACATCATATCTATATGTTTTTGGAATCGGGAACCGACAAGGAATAAGATGAAATAGTTTTTAAAACGATTTCGGAAATTTAATTTTAATCATAATTTTTATATTTTTAGTTTTCAGAGCTTGTTTTTAATCCGAATATCACATATTTATATGTTTTTGGAATCAGAAAATGATGAAGAATAAGATGAACGTAAATTTGGATCGTTTTATAAAAAAATTTTTTTTTACAATTTTAAGATTTTTAATGACCAAAGTCATTAATTAATTTTTAAGCCACCAAGCTGAAATACAATACCAAAGTCCGGCCTTCGTCTAAGATTGCTGGGCCAAAATTTCAATCAATTTTATTGAAAAATGAGGGTGTGACAGTGCCGCCTCAACTTTTAGAAAAAGCCGGATATGACGTCATCAAAGGTATTTATCGAAAAAAAGAAAAAAACGTCCGGGGATATCATTCCCAGGAACTCTCATGTCAAATTTCATAAAGATCGGTCCAGTAGTTTGGTCTGAATCGCTCTACACACACACAGACAGACAGACACACACACACACACACACACACACACACACACACCACAACCCTCGTCTCGATTCCCCCCTCTACGTTAAAACATTTAGTCAAAACTTGACTAAATGTAAAAAGACCTTGGCACATAGTAATAATTCTCTTCTTGGAACCTTTTTTGATATTAAATCGGCTGCGTACGACAGCGTCTGGCATGCTCGTCTACTCCTAAAACTCGGCAGAATTGGTGTCTCTGGCCACATGTACCAATTCATCAAAAACTTCATCAGTAATCGCAAGATGTCTGTCCGAGTGGGCTCTTCGGTGTCCGAAACCCATGTGCTGGACATGGGGGTTCCCCAGGGCAGTATCATCGCACCAAACTTATTCAGTATCATGCTCTATGACATTACTTCTGTTAAGGTTGATGGTGCTAGTGTACTTCTGTATGGGGACGACCTCGCCTTAATAGACACAATTAGATAGACCACGCCATATTACCAACAGTGTTGACTTATCTTCTTACCAAACTAAAATCGACAACCTCTGTCACTGAATATATTACACCAACGGCTTCCAACTAGCCTCAAATAAAACGGTCTTTCTTGTTGTCTCCCGTAGACAACTGTACAGGAACTGTAGTATGAAGATAGGTTGTGATATTATCAAACCGAGCTCAGAAGCTAAGTTCCTCGGCGTTATCATTGATACTCAACTTAACTGGACCAGTCATCGAACATCTGATCAATAAGGCCAACAAGGATCTATATATCATACCCGCTACCTGGCGTCCCAATCCTGGGCCAGAGGACGCAAGTGTGTCACAGAGGTAGTGCGGGCATTAATTCGCTCCCGCCTCTTGTACGAGTGCGAAGCTTACTTCGCGACGCGCCCGGCGCTCATGAAAAAACTGGCTGTTATAGAGTGCAGGGCGCTCAAGATAGCTCTGGGACTCTCCCAGCAAGCGAGTAAGAGTCGAGTCTACAGCGATGAGATAAGACTCCGTTCAGCTCAGTATGCTGTCAGAGCCCACGCGGTAGAGAACTCTGCCTGCGAGGTCCTGACTGACTTTTTTCCTCAGCACCAAACTTATGAGGCCAACACCAAACATAGCACTCAACTCTTGGCCAAAACGCTACCCTTATCCATAGACCAAATAGCCTCAGTGGACCGCCAACTCGTCACGTGACCCTTCGAGGTTACGACGCTCGACTTTCAGGGGCGCTTAGCGTCCGGTTTGAAAGGCCAGCGATTCGAAGACAGTGAAAAGAAAGCACGCTCCAGTTATTTGTGACAATGGGAGGTGACAATGAACTGGATTTTCCAAAACTCCAAACTAAACTGAACAAAACTCATCGAAAAACATGTTCCATATGCACTTTAGGAAACCCCTACTATTATATATGACAGTGAAGATAATACTACCAAAAAATATAACCCCGTCTACCTAGCTGTACTGTTACAAAAGAAACCCTGAACTACAAATTCTCGGAGCATTTAAAAGTCTTCACGGACGGATCCAAATTTGCAGACGGCAGCGTTGGCTGCATGCGCCTTTGTGATCCCAGATCTCAAAATCTCAAGGAAATATACTCTTAAAGACATCTCCATATTCTCAGCCGAGCTATTTGCCTTGCTCATGGCATGCACTTTCATAAATGACCTCCCAGTCACACCGCGTGCGGTGGTTTTTTGCTCTGACTCGCGCTCTTCACTACAAGCTCTGCATCGAAATACATCAAATCGGGCAGAGCTACAAAGAGTTAATCGCATCCGGCACATCCGTATCGTTTCTCTGGGTCCTCTCTCACGTAGGGGTCCGGGGAAATGAACTGGCGGATGTCGCCGCCAAAGAAGCGGCAGAATCTTGCCCTGCTAATACCAACATCGGCTACTCAGTAACCGAGTTCTACAGTAAAATTCGTAAACTCATTCGAAGTCAGTATTGTAACATCTCTGTCCTATCAACCCATTGATATGAACGATCTACACCCCGATCTCCCAACAAACCTCCTCACTATCTTCGGACGCCTTCGTGCCGGCGGATGCCGCTTCCATATCTTTAACAAGTCCTGCCATTGTGGAGAACCGTATTTATTCCAACACATTTTCGCTCCATGCGCTACAAATAGAATTACCTTTAAAACCTTAAATGACCATATGCAGCTCCATGGTCTGAGTCCCCAGGATTATTTGCGCAGTAGCAGTTCTCTAGGCTGGTCACACAGCTTTCTGCTGTGCTGGTCAGGGACTCGGACATGGGGCTGTGGGTATATAACTCTAAGCCCAGATTATCACATCAGCGTGTCTCAGTTTGAGGTCGAGTGGCTCCCGCCATCCCTCCTGATTATAGCGACTACCCTCTAGATAATGTATCCTCACCCTAGGCTCACTAGTCGCCAAACTGTACATATTTTTACATTTAGTCAAGTTTTGACTAAATGTTTTAACATAGAGGGGGGAATCGAGACGAGGGTCGTGGTGTATGTGTGTCTGTCTGTCTGTCTGTGTGTGTGTGTGTGTGTAGAGCGATTCAGACTAAACTACTGGACCGATCTTTATGAAATTTGACATGAGAGTTCCTGGGTATGATATCCTCAGACGTTTTTACATTTAGTCAAGTTTTGACTAAATGTTTTAACGTAGAGGGGGGAATCGAGACGAGGGTCATGGTGTATGTGTGTGTGTGTGTGTGTGTGTGTGTGTGTGTGTGTAAAGCGGTTCAGACTAAACTACTGGACCGATCTTTATGAAATTTGACATGAGAGTTCCTGGGTATGGTATCCTCACACGTTTTTTTCATGTCTTTGATGACGTCATATCCGGCTTTTCGTGAAAGTTGAGGCGGCACTGTCACGCCCTCATTTTTCAACCAAATTGGTTGAAATTTTGGTCAAGTAATCTTCGACAAAGCCCGGACTTCGGTATTGCATTTCAGCTTGGTGGCTCAAAAATTAATTAATGACTTTGGTCATTAAAAATCTGAAAATTGTAAAAAAAATATTTTTTTTATAAAACGATCCAAATTTACGCTCATCTTATTCTCCATCATTTGCTGATTCCAAAAACATATAAATATGTTATATTTGGATTAACAACAAGCTCTGAAAATTAAATATATAAAAATTATTATCAAATTTTTTTTTTCGAAATCAATTTAAAAACACTTTCATCTTATTCCTTGTCGGTTCCTGATTCCAAAAACATATAGATATGATATGTTTGGATTAAAAACACGCTCAGAAAGTTAAAACGAAGAGAGGTACAGAAAAGCGTGCTATCCTTCCCAGCGCAACTACTACCCCGCTCTTCTTGTCAATTTCACTGCCTATGCCGTGAGCGGTGGACTGACGATGCTACGATGTTAATGTGTAATTGTCGGCCTCTGATGTCACATGGCTCAAAGAAGGGAAATCCAGTGTTCAATCGATACATAAATCATTTTATAAATCCGTTATTCAGGATATAGAATACAGACTTATATTGGTTGTGCAAGGGTGAGATGATTTTTGCATTTTGTCTTTGCCTTTTAATAAGAACTCTATTCTCTTATTGATTTTGTGTTTATCATTATGTGTGTGCGTCGCGCGTGCATGTGGGAGTGTGTGTTTTCACACAAAATAAATGCATTTAGATACAATATATGAGATATTCAGTTCAGCTGAATTTCATAACGTTTGGATGAATATGGCTCAAATTCACTTTATTACTTTCACTTTGCTAAATTTCATGTTGTTTTGTTTGTTTGTTTGCTAGTTTTTATCTGGGTGAGTGGTAAGAGGTAAGACTAAGACATTTTATTGATTAAACACAAGGTTCATTTCAAGGGGGTGTAGGTTGGGTGGGGGGGAGGGGGATCAGTTGTACAGGTCACCACATATGCATGCATTCTCATAGTACACTCAATCTCTCACTCTCTCTCCATCCTAGTCACATATCCAGGCATACATTATCAGTATGGACAGCTACAACATCAAGAAAGTTTAGCATACAAGCAAACATAATATATTATATAATCAGCAATCAAAAAGGTAATCCTGCTTTATCATTCCACAAAACAAACTAGGCATAAATACATCAACTAAAAATTCACGAAATGCTGCATTATTGAGTCACATTCTCTCTCTCTCTCTCTTACCTAGAATCATCTCCAGCATATGAATTAACAATTTGGACAGGAACAACGACCAAAAGTGTACTAACCCAGCATACATTATTGGCTATCAAACCTAGCTGCTCTAACATTCCACGGCACAAACTATGCACAGACACATCAACAATTAATGCACGTAATCAGGGCATCATTGAGACTTATTTTCACTCTATCGTTCACAAAGAACTACAGCAAAATACAACAATGGACCAATGAGACAAACAAGTCATCAAATCTCCCACGCCCAAGCTAACTTTCTGCCCAAGACCAATTTACAACCATAATAAATGAAATGATAAGAAACACAAATTATTAACCATCATCAAGTCTCACCTTATCATACATTGGGCCGCTAGTCCCAAAACTTCTCTCTTTTCTGAAAAACATGACATAAGATCCTGGCCACCTCTACCACTGCATCCACTTTATCTACTGACATAACATTAACATTATTCATATCTTCACTATAAGGGTTTTTTCTCTTAATAATTGAACATCAAGTCTATATTCACAATATCCTTTGCATAGAAACAATACATGTTTCTCGTCTTCCACCCCCTCCTTGCATACAGGGCATAACAAAAGGTTTGGTACACAATCAATTAAGGGATGTCATGTCGGGCGCCTGTGACGAATCGCGACTGTGTGTAAGCACAGTTGAAAGCTATATTGAGAAACTTACAAAACAAAAAACAACATTTCTTTTCCGGTTCAATATTGCCCCCAGTTCTACCCATTCTACATGTTCAACCTTCTGTTTCTTATACAAAATAAATGCGGCCAAATAAATGTGTATCAAAGCCAACTTTGCATCAAATGTTTGCATTGGGAATGTTGCGACCCATCTCGTCATCGGCGCTTTTCCGGAAATGACCTGCGCTTTGTTGGAATTCCAACAATGGCCGCCATTGTAGGAATTCCAACTTTGCGCTACGCGATTCTAGAAATGCACCGCGTGCATAGTGAGAATTCTGCTCTTTCTTAGAATGCGATGTAAAATGATACAAGTCATGTTGGCATATGATGATCCTTGCGTTTTAAAATGATCAATGCTTAGTCTCGAAAATGCAGATGCATTGTATAACGCACCAAACCAACCGAATTACAAAAAAACAAAAACACTTTTGATAACTTCGGCGGGCTGGAACTACACAGATCAACGTCACATCCCACTCGACCAAAACGCACCAATTCATATCAAAACAGTGGAGGCGAATTCAGTATTAGAGCCGGTCACAGTCCTGTGTTATAGCTGCCTTGTTTTGTTTAGCGTGTCACAGTGACGTAATTTTTAACGTCACAGTTTCAGATCTTACATTTTACAACAACAAAAACAACACAACAAGAGTGTTCCGATATAACTTTTCATTGGTAACTATCGATGTAATAATTTTTATTCCGAGATACAACATTACTTCCCTTTACTGGCTGAGCCTAGGCTCTTGTCACTGCATTGTAATCTAGGCTCATGAAACGTAATGTGCAAGTCTGTGTGCTATATTGATCATGATGTGATTGATTGTTGCAAAATGTTGATTCAAATTAAAGATGATTTCAGCCTGTCGTAAAAAACTAACACTCTACTCTGGAAAAAAAAGGTGTTCAAAATAGATTGAGACCGTGCAACAACAACTAGCTAGCTGCATGCGCTGACTGTCAGAGAATTGTTACACAGTGTACCCCCACCCCCCATTCAAGACTTCCCCTGTTTAAGACATTGCTTTTTCATATACCTTATTCGTGACCTGTGAAAAAGGGTATACGTTTTTGTGCCAGTCCAAGGGTTGCCATTTCTAGAACGAGGCAGCTCGTTTAAGCCCGTCCTTACGGAAATGCGGCGCTTTGTTGGAAATCATCAAATGAGGTTTCGGGAAATCCCGATTATTCCAACTCTGCCCCGGATTCTTACTTTGCGCCCAACAGGTAATGTCCAGAGTGCTCCCCCCTCTTCTTCCATAGGTGCCACAAGTTTTGGGAACGAAAGCTAAAAAGTTTGTCACAGAGTGATTGTGTCAGTGTCGAGAAGAGCATAGCATTGTTAATCAATATTGGAAGCAGAATGTTAGCACGGAGGAACACCTTTTTCACTGGATAGAGAGAATAGTGAGACAGGAAATGAAACATCGTAACGTTCTCTCTCTCTCTCTTACTCTGAGCACAGGCGGAAGGTATCGTTCACTGGACCACCACTATCATAGAAAGACGATACCTTCCGCCTGTGCTCTGAGTCTCTCGCTCTTTCTTACTGAGTCTCTCTCTCTCTTTCTTACTCTGAGTCTCTCTCTCTCTTTCTCTCGATCACTCTCTCTCTCTCTCTCTCTCTCTCTCTCTCTCTCTCTCTCTCTCTCTCTAAAAATGTGTTAAAAACCCTCTGAGTCTGAGTAGTTCGCCTTTTGTCGTCTTGATTTACCACACTTCGTATTACGTCAAAGATATGTTCTGAACATATTTTTGTTGTACTATTGCTACATGTTCGATTGCTACCAGCTTGTATTTATAATTACCTGCATAGTATGCATTTGATTTTATGAATAACCACATTATGTATACATGCTCTTCATGCCTCATCTTCATCATCATCATTATCATCATCATCATCGTCATATTTATTATCACGTGCTGAAGTTTACCGACCTCCTTGTTGGTTAACTGTTTAACTTTTTATTTTTTAATTTTTTAATTATAATTTATATAATTGTGTGTCTATGCGTCCCAGGGACAGATTGTAAGAAAAGGCGTAGCCTTAAATCTTAATCCTTGTTAAATAAAGTTCAATTCAATTCAATTCAATTCAATTCTCTCTCATCCGCTTTCTCATTACTGTGTCTGCCTACAGACAAATCTGGTTCATGTCACTTTTCTATTATTTATAATTTTCATTTTGTTACAGAGTAGCTCCCCTCAGGGCGAGGATGATAGAATTACGCACGGATCACCCTCGGCCTCATAAGCTAAACATTAATTTGTCATTATCTCTGTCTGCCGAAAATAAATCAGGTGTTCTTGTTGGCTGATGATTGTGAACTTGAACCTGAAAACTTTATAACTCAGTGATGGTGTGTAGCACTTACAGTCGATGTGGTCATATATATCTTTCAAATGTCCCTTTAAGCTAATTAATCTACAGAGTGAGGAAGATGGAGTAAACAAAAGGATGATTTTTTTTATTTTTTAATTTTTTTTTTAGGATGATCATATTGGTTTATGTACTTTCCAGTGGCTTGCACACATACTGTTTGGGCAACCTCAGGCATATATTATATGAGGACAGGCACAATACTGAGCAACGAAATGCTGACATGAGCATCAAAAATAAAAAATGCTCAGATGGAAAAGTCTATGATTGTAATGGGAGCTAAAACACAGCTGTTCCGGAAATAAAAGTCAAAACATAATTGCCTTCATGTCTCTTTCCTTTATTGATCGTCAATCATAGGTATGCATGGACAATGATGTAAGTACTTGGTGGACACCAACTGCAAGATATTTCTATCAAGTTAAAACTTTTGGAATCTTTGATTTTGTCTAGTGTTTGAGTTACATTTTATCCATAAAATCCAGCCAGACAGCACCTACATTTTGTGTAAATCAATTGAGCAAGAAATAGTTGTTGTGAAGACACCATTACTTACATCATTTGGCAAGTCCATCACTTTTTTACAAGAACAAGATTAGGCAGCATTGTAATGCTGCTGATTTAATTGATCACCTTTCTGGTAGACCATGCAACACAACTGAAAACAAAAGTGAAGGCCTGAAAATAATATGGCAAGTGAATCAGATGTAGCGTAAGTTATGAAGACACCAAGCGTAAGTTATGAAGACACCAAAATTGTGAAGTCTGTTATGCTTGAATTCTAGTACTCTTGAAATCTAGTCTGGTGTGTAAGAGGTTCCTGATACAGTTTGAAATGATCAAATCATACTTGAATATTCAACAATGGCAAATATTCACAGTTACAGGCAAAGTCTGAAAATTATTACGTAAGTTATTTTTGACACCTGAATTGTTGTGTCCAACATTACCAACATCATCAATTATCATCGTTTCACAACTGATTATTTTTCTTATTCGCTTGTTTTCTTTTTCTGTTTTCTGTAGAAGATAACATACGTAAACATGTTTTGATTTACATTGTATCTGCCATCTACCACAATGAACTGAATTGCTGATTGCGTTGGTTCGAGTGACACGAAACGAAAATGGTGTCAAGCCACACTATTAAAATGCAGGAAAATGTAACTAAAATTTCACCTTCAGAGCTTTCTTTACAAACTCGAAGAAACTTTAAGTCAATCACAAAAATATCAACTTTGATTCAAGAAAAGGTTAAATTTTCCTGACGTTCGTATTGAAAGACACCAAGAAATGTCGGCAGAGTGGCGAGAATGACGAACGAAATCCACTAAGTTCAGCATCAATTTAAACAAATGCTGGTGATTTTGGATAAAACAGGAACAAAAGTAGTTGCCTGTTGGGTAACTCAGCAAAATCAATTAGGGATCGATGATTCTTGAAGTTCGTCTGTCTGAAAAACTCTTGAGATGTCGTAAGTTTGCGCGAAACGCCGAAGACACGAACAACTTCCAGGTCAAAATACCTCCTCTCAATGCATTGTGGTAAAGGTGAAGGCCATTTATTCATAATCTGTGGAAATTTCCGCAGTGCATTGAGTCGATTGACATTCGTTCGTGTGCCTGTGTCGACTTCGCGTTAGATTTTGGAAGTGCAAAAACGTAAGTAACGCAGTGACGCAAAACGTCGGATATTGCCTTTCACACATTCTTTCACAACCCTAGGTCTTCTGATTGCTTTTATTTGTGCTAGATTGTGTCATTTTATTCAGTAACTTCCAATTATCAGTGGAAATATCAAGTTGCATGTGAAAGATATGATGATGGTATGGACTTAGATCAGCGTGTGAAGTGAGACACGAAGCATTACTTACAGAATGCAATTTTTTCGTCCACGCTAACGACACATTATACGGTAAAGAAAGAAAATGAGCATATCTAATTGTTAAATACACTTAGTTTGACCAAAATAAATACAAACATGACACTACAAACTGCTTCACTTACCATTGTGCTTTCTCAAACAAGATCACTCATTTTTGTCAGGTTTCAGTGGCCATTTTAAGTTGTATTTTCAATGGAAAATAATCAAAAACAAAATAACCATCAACAGAAAAAATAATCTGTAAAATGATATTAATTCTTTATTCTCTCTTTAATCACAATACAACAACATTAACAACCAGAAGAAAACAGTTCTTTGCAAAAAAAAATCCAGAAAGTGGCTACCATTCATTTTGTACTTTTTGCTCAGTATTGTGCCTGACCTCATATATATATCTGACTTTTTTCTCCCCAGTTTCCAACATGAGTCCAAGAATGCATTCAGAAACATTGATGCAATTATATGTAAACTAGATCTGTTATAACTATGTTCAGGTTACCCCAGCGTTAAGTCATGCAGACTTCACACACCATGGGAAATACTCAGCTCGCTTCTGTGATGGGCACCCGTCTTGTGCACCTTGTACTTATGTTGACGTTGCTGACGTCGGCGCTGTACAGCTTACCGTTTGCTGCGGCTGCAGACAGTACCAGTCTTCCCAAGCTCCTCCTTATTTCTTTTGACGGCTTCGGATGGAACTACTTTAGCAAACTCCCATGGTCAAAGCTTCCGAACTTTCAAGCCTTCATCAACAAGGGAGTGCAGGTGCGATGGGTGGAGAACGTTTTCCCGACTGTGACTCGACCAAACCACATGAGCATGGTGAGTGGCTTGTATGTGGAGAGTCACGGAATTGTTGCTAACGAGTTCTACGATCCTGCACTGAAGGCTACAATACCTGATGAAGGAAGCCTTCAAGAGAATGACTCGGCCTGGGTAGACGTGGGAGCAGAGCCCATCTGGATTACCAACTCGAAAGCCGGCCAGGGAAGACGTTCCGGCACCATGTACTGGCCATGTTCAGATGCCAAAATTAAGAATCGATTGCCAGAAAAAATGAAGAGGGGAGGCTGGAATGTAACAGAGGAAGAGAAGACGCCAAAACAGCGAATCGACTGGGTTTTTGATTGGCTGACGCAGGAAACCGAACCTGTCAATTTTGCTGCAGTGTACTTTGGCGAACCTGATGAAATTTCCCACAAGCACGGCCCTGATTCACAAGAAGTGTTAGACGCCATCGTTTCTCGTGATGTCATCGTGGGGCAAATTTTGAGGAAGATAAAAGAGAAGAAACTGGAAGAGAAGCTAAATGTGATCATCACGGCTGACCATGGACACGCCCCAATCTACCGTCAGACCATGATCAACATTGATCTTCTGATTGAGCCCCCATGGTACACTAGCTACCAGTCCATGAGATTCGGGACGCCCATGATCATGCTGTTTCCAAAAGGTGATGAGTGGAACTCTTTGGTCTGTCTTTGATTTTACTTTATAGTGGTGATCAACAGGTTGTGGTGATCAACAGGTTGTGGTGATCAACAGGTTGTGGTGATCAACAGGTTGTGGTGATCAACAGGTTGTGGTGATCAACAGGTTGTGTTGATGTGAATGCAACCATGTATCCTGTTTGCCGTACCTTGTACATGACCAGATCTATTTTTCAGCTATTTTAAAACAAAATGTCAGGGGGCGTTGTTTTTTTAAAATTCACAAGAACTGTTCAACGCCATCGTTGCTGCTCGTGAGAAACACTAAGGGGTGGGGGGGGGGGGGGGGGGTGGGGGTTAAGGATGAGGGCAGGTAAGCTTTTAAGCTTTTGTTACAATTTAATGATCTCATCCCTGTGTCTGTCTATCAACATGTATATATTTGCAGGTGATTCGTACGAGAAGATTGTTACTGGTTTGAAAGATCGCATTAACCTGCATGTGGAGACAAGCAGTAATAGCCCGGATCTACTGGATCTGCACTACTCTCTCAATCGCCGCATCGCTCCTATTGTGCTCTATGCTGAACCAGGTTGGGTCATTGGAACTAACAACACAAACTTCACCGATGGAAGTAAGTGTGTTTTGGAGTTTTGTGTTAGACAAAGACATTGAGACTAAAAAGGTTTTAATCTGGGGTTTTTTCCCGACAGAATGAACTGGAAAATATTTAAGGCATCTTCCTTCCCATAGAAATGAGCATGTTAACTATCACAGTCTTTCTAAGCTTTCAGATAGATATGCATGTACCTGGTAGTGGTACATAAATAGTTTAAGTCAAATGGAGAGAGGAAATTGAGTGCCCTTTCATTGAGTATTTGACAATTTATGTCGTCCCAGGCCTTTAAACCCAGGGCAGAGTTTCATTTACTAGTGCGCCCTGCGCCATTGGCACATTAATTCTGAAAATGTTCCATCACAATTCCCTTCAGTGCGTCAAAGGGCGCATTGAGATTACGTACCACTGCGCCACCAAATGTACACTTTACATCGGATTAAACACACACACACACACACACACACACACACACACACACACACACACACACACACACACACAGATAACACGATATAGCGGCTAATTCTCAGATGGCACCAATGACCATATTGCATCCTTTTGCATCTTTGGTCAAAACGCGTACAGGCCTCTTTGTAGCTTCTTGCCTTCGACTATGTCCCATCAGAATTTGGTTGAGGGGGACAAATGTCCCATTGCCTTTTTCTCCCAGGCTAAACCCTGCCAGGGTTTCAGGTTTCGCCTGGAAGAAAAAGACAACGGGACATTTGTCCCCCTAAACCAAATTCTGATGGGACATTACATAGTCGAAGGCAAAAAGGGCAAAGCAGGAAAATGCTTTTATCGAAAGATGCAGAATAGTTCTTTTTGGTGCCATATGTTGATGTGCGAATGTGCCAGTGTATTAGGTTAGTGTGAGAGAGAGAGAGAGAGAGAGAGAGAGAGAGAGAGAGAGAGAGAGAGAGAGAGAGAGAGAGAGAGAGAGAGAGAGAGAGAGAGAGAGAGAGAGAGAGAGAGAAGAGAGAGAGAGAGAGAGAGAGAAAAAAAAACGAGAGAGAGAGAGAGAGAGAGAGAGAGAGAGAGAGAGAGAGAGAGAAACAAGAAAAACAAATAGAAGCAAGTTGTTCGACGCCATCTGCTTCTGTCGTTTCAATGCAAACATCTCCTGAGGTTGATGGGAGAGGCAGTTGAAAGGATATCTTTCCTTGACCGGGAAGTAACTTTACTTTTTTCTTTGGAGGCATTGCTTTTTTATGTGGGTCAGTGTTTTGATGATACCGCTTGTGTTGACAGTTTCCACAGAGGTAAACGCGCAAGCACAGATCGGTCTCGCACAGATAGTTCGCAGGATTGGTTGAATACTAATGAATTACGTTTTAAAAGCCAATCACAGCGCGTTTCATAAACTCGCAAGTTGCTCGGCTTGGCGCTCGTTTTTGCTTAAGTCTTTTCGAACACTATACTACCGTGAATAGGGTGCATGGGGTGGCACAGTGGTAGGTAATCTCAGTGCGCCCTTTGACGCACTGAAGGGAATTCCAATGGGACATTTTGAGATGTTATGCGCCAATGGCGCAAGGCACACTAGTAAATGAAACCTATTACGGACACTAAATTACTACTGTAGACAGGTTTCACAGTCTTCAGAGTCGGGTATGTCCCTGACTTTGATATTAAATAAAATGTTTCGTTTTGTTTAGTCGTGAATTTTCACTGGTCTGTGTCGAATGTCTTCGGAATTTACATATGAAAAATAAACTTTGATCGAATTTAAGTCAAGTTTGTATTCCCCACCAGCGAAAAAGGTAGGTCGGTCGTGAGAAATGAGACAGACACGATTTCCCTTTTTAGCCACATTGCAATAGACAAAGGCACCAGTACAAAAACACACAAAGAAATCCAGTGAAAAGTACATTAGAAACCAAAGAACAGAGATAGATGAACACACTTAGTTAAAAAAAACAATGAATGTGTTTATGTTTAGTCGATACAATCGCATGTGAAGTAAACGGTCTTTTTTCTAAATGTGTCTGTCTCAAAAACGTTAATTACAAATCTGTTCAGTTGGAATGGCTGTTAAAAGGTTTGGACGTAACATGCTTTTAATAAGTAGCAATTTCCATCAAATCACGACATGAAAGGCTAACTACGGCTTATTCTACTTGCGCTTGGTCATTTTGTCACTCGGGCAAGGTGTCTGTCTCATTTTTTCTCACGACCGCCCTGCAGACAAATCGTCTGCTATAACCGCCATACACAGCAAATTGTCATGATGCAACCAATTTTACACTTCCTATCCGTTGTCAGGCAGATAATCAACTGGCTGACTAAAGAATTTTTCGGCATGTGTTTATTTCAGAGCACGTTATTTACTGTCTAGTAACTCGGGCAAGGTGTCTGTCTCATTTTTTCTCACGACCGCCCTGCAGACAAATCGTCTGCTATAACCGCCATACACAGCAAATTGTCATGATGCAACCAATTTTACACTTCCTATCCGTTGTCAGGCAGATGATCAACTGGCTGACTAAAGAATTTTTCGGCATGTGTTTATTTCAGAGCACGTTATTTACTGTCTAGTCACTCGGGCAAGGTGTCTGTCTCATTTTTTCTCACGACCGTCCTGAAGACAAATCGTCTGCTATGACCGCCATACACAGCAAATTGCCATGATGCGACCAATTTTATACTTCCTATCCGTTGTCAGGCAGATGATCAACTGGCTGACTAAAGAATTTTTCGGCATGTGTTTATTTCAGAGCACGTTATTTACTGTCTGTCTCTGAAAACCTTGAATTCTCTCGACCGCCCGGCACTATTGACGGTCATTTCTTACCAAATGTTAAGCAGATTCATTTGTAAAATAACAACATTCAGTGACTGTGTCTGATCAACGCCAGTGTTTTTTTTTCAATCCTTGAATGCACTGCATTGTGAATGTTGTGGTCAAGTGAGAGTTTTATAGACATCGCCGTACGTTTTTCAACACTTTGATGACGTCAGACAGCAGATTGAAAACGTTCCAACTTGGAAAGAGAGCCAGTCACGATCATATAATCGTAGGGAATCAATAGTTGCTTTGTTTATTAACTTTCAAGTGCTTTTATAAGTTTGATTTTTGTCATTGTTATTGTTGCATATGTGCGTGCGTACGTGCGCGCGCGCCTGTCAGTGTGGAAGAGTGTAGGGTAAGTGTATCCAATTCCGACCGACTTCGGGGATACCTAAATCCGACCGATTTTCCAAGTCACTAATGATGAGGTTCACACGTCATCCCAACAGAAAGAATGCCATTCATACAAGGGCCATTCATGAACGGTTGATGACGCGACGTCACGAACCAATCGTTTCGTCACGAGAGTTAATTGCGTCATCTGCACCGCGGCGCGAAATGTGCCTTCGCCATACGTTTCTTGCAAAGGGTGAGATAATTTGATGAACAGAGTTGTGTTTCTTTTACATGGATGTTAATAAGTGTTTTTGGAAGAATAATGTTATGGTTCTGACTAAATCTCATTGTACTTTTTAATCGAAAAGGGGAAAATCTTATCAGTCGTGATTAGATACCCAGTTTTTGAGAGAGTATTTAAATCCGACAACAACGCAGATAATACAAAACGCTGCACAAAATCCCAGTAAAACCATTCATTGTTTACGTTTATGACTTGAAAAAAGCATATGAACAAGGAAACATATCAGATTATGTATTATCTAGCTGTGTGTGTGTGTGTGTGTGTGCGTGCGGCCGAGCGTTGCGCGCACGTGTTCGTTTGTGTGTGTGTGCGTGCGTGCGTGCGTGCGTGTGTGTGTGTGTGTGTGTGTGTAAGCGTGCGCGCGAGCGTTGTGCGCACGTGTTCGTTTGTGTTAGCTTATGTGTGTGTGTGTGTGTGTGTGTGAGTGTTGATGCGTGAGTGTTGATGCGTGCGTACTTGCATGTCACTGTGCGTGCGAGAGGGGTTGGGTTTTCTTATGTGTGCAGAGTAGTTGTTGTAGAAAATGCAAGACATTAAGGTTCAGTCTGTAGTGGATATACTGGGACAGCGTCCATGTACTATGCCACAGTTCAGTCTGTAGTGGATATACTGGGACTGCGTCCAGGTACTATGCCACAGTTCAGTCAGTAGTGGATATACTAGGACTGCGTTAAGGTACTCTGCCACAGTCTTTGATGACGTCATTTCCGTTTTTGTGATAGTTGAGGCGGACCTGTTAAGTAATCTTTGATTAAGTCGGGACTTTGATATATTGCATTTGAGCCAGGTAGCTTGAAAATAAGTGAATTAGTTCGCTCATTAAAATTGTCATCAAAAACGAATATTTCATTACAGATTCAAACACTACTGCATTGTACTTCTTATCTTCTCCTGATTTAAAATATATATACATATGTTATGTTTACTTTAAAAACGCGTTCAGAATTAAAGAAAACAGGTTGAGTATGCTTCGCGGAGATGAGTGTGATCCGTGACGGTTTTCGGGTATGGTTAGCCGAGACTATCTGAATTTAGTCTCGCCGATCGGACTGTTTTATTTTTTAGTTTATCCTTCAATTTGATGCCTATAGATTGACTACATGTTTTTATATCGCTTTACGCGACTTGTTTTACATTTCGTCAAGTTATGAAATGTATTATAAAATTTGGTACATAACATTCTAAAAATTGCAAATAACAATAACACTTTTGATTACAGATTCAAAAGTTATTGCATTGTATCCTTTGGATTTCCTGGATCCCAATGTATAAACAGATATGTCATGCTTAGTGTGAAAATCTGCTCAAATGAAAAAAATCGCCCGTTTTGTTCATATGCTTCGCGGAGGCAACCCGTCTCGGTCTTCTGGTTTCGGCTAGCCAAATCTCACTAGCATTGTTAATGACTCGTCCCTGATTCCAATGTTGATCTTTTAGTTTCAAACCAACTTAATGTTTTATTATCGCTTCACATGACTTGTTCTGGGGTTTTTTTTTCGCTGTCATGATGTCACCATTTAGAGGGTAGGGTTACATTTTCAGGTATTTATTCCCCAAGAATATGCAAAAAAAATTCCAAACTCGTTTTTTTCTATTGGTCAATGATTCTACTTTTTTTTTAAAGTGAGAAATGGAGTGCAATTAACATTGTTACTTTTGAAGGTATGCTCATGACGTGCATCACAGCGAAATAGCAGTTCAGAAGAACGGAATTCCCATAATTAGTCCTTATTTGCTGCTTTTTTCACTGAGCTCGGAAATGATATTTTGCTTGCATTGTTATTGCTTAATTTATTAAAGCCTCTGGACAATATTCTTTGAATAAATCGTTACCCAATTCTGTTTACGTCTATCCCTTTGTTTGATAGAGTACTGTAACAAGCTATCACATTATGTCGACAAGAATGCGTCTCCATACAAGTTTTTGTCTTGATTCCATCCAGGAGGATGTAAGGCTTTAATAAAAACACTATTTCAAAGATCTCCGTCAAGATTGATTTTGTTGAAAAAAAAGGAAGTCTGTGATTGAAGATTGTGAAACCTGCCTGTAGTGATATGCTAAAACACACTTCCATTTGGACATACATGTATATATATGACTAGAGGAATACTCGGCTTCGCCGGGGTGAATCGCGAGACAGAGACAGACAGCGTGGCGGTTCACCACAATCACCTTTGAAGGCGAAGTCCTGTCAAACGGGATTGAGAATTTTAGTGCTTATTTCTTAGCCCTATATTATCTGCTGTGGCTTCTCAAATGCCAGAACATACAGACAGACAAAAGCCGCTAGACCACATCACAAACAGAACTCTACAATACACAGGTTTTTGCCCACACACACACACACAAACACACACACACACAGAGAAGCCGTATATATATATGCATATCTGTATCTATAAATATATAGAGATAGGTGAGAGTGTATTTTTCGCGTGGCTATAAATTGATTCGACCTTTTCACTTTGACAGTAAGAACAACTTACGGGTGCAAGGGAAGCGTTGTGGACAGCGCAGTGGTCAGCGCAGTGACATTCTAAAAATAGTAATAGTAACTTACAAACGGGAAAGCCACACGAAGGAAGGGAGATAAACGCCAAACACTGGAGAAGATAAGGAAGAGTTACTTATAATGGTGAAATGAACACAAAAACCAAAATCAGTTCAGCGCTGCGCGCTGAGAGCACGTGTTGAAATATCTCATCGATGATATTGTGTCCGGGGTGTAGCTGAATACGGTGTCCAAATTTGAAAAAGATCCAGCGAGAACTTTGGCGTTGTGATGTGGTGTAGCGGCTTTGGTGTGTCGGTATGGGGGCCCGGGTAGCTGAGGTGGAACCAAAATCGGTTCAGCGCTGCGCGCTGAGAGCACATATTGAAATATCTCATCGATGAGGTTGTGTCCGGGGTCTCTCTGAATAAGCCCACCAAATTTGAAGCAGATCCATCGAGAACTTTGGCCGTGCATCGCGAAGACACAGATACACAGACACACACACAGATACACAGACACACACACAGACACAAGTCGTATATATATATGAAAACAGACAAACTTTGGTGGTTCCAGAGAGTTTCATGAAGTCAGTGACTGGCAATAGCTGGATTTTGAGCATCATTTGTTTGACAGTAGTGACTTTGATCTGTCTTCTGAAGAGACATTTCACTTTCGTTTTAGCATATCATGGTTTCTTATTTTGACATTCAACTCTTCTTGTTTCAGACGGGAATCATGGATGGGACCCAAGATACGCTCCCCTTATGTATCCCTTCTTCATAGCTATGGGGCCAGCTTTCAAAAAGGGCGTGCGAAACGCTGAACCGTTCCACATCGTTGACATCTATCCACTAATGTGTCACATCTTGGGACTGACTCCAGCACCTAACAACGGGTCCCTCGACAACACGGCTCACATCCTGTCTTCTCGTCCTTCTGACCAGTCACACACATCGGGATACCACTTGACAGGGGGTAGGTTTCGAGGTGGAATACGTGCAGTATTGCTTGTGAAGTCTAATTGATCCCTTACACCTGAAGCAGGTGCATGACCCCGCGGCAGGCAATATTAAATGTTTCTCGGGCATAATGAATCATGTTAATTTTGGGGACTAAAGATGTTTAGCCAATTACGTAGTGTTGATTTGGGGTATGTGTCCAAGTGGAGGGAGACCGGCACGGTTGGCCTAGTGGTAAGGCGTCCGCCCCGTGATCGGGAGGTCGTGGGTTCGAACCCCGGCCGGGTCATACCTAAGATTTTAAAATTGGCAATCTAGTGGCTGCTCCGCCTGGCGTCTGGCATTATGGGGTTTAGTGCTATGACTGGTTGGTCCGGTGTCAGAATAATGTGACTGGGTGAGACATGAAGCCGGTGCTGCGACTTCTGTCTTGTGTGTGGCGCACGTTATATGTCAAAGCAGCACCGCCCTGATATGGCCCTTCGTGGTCGGCTGGGCGTTAAGCAAACAAACAAACAAACAAGCAAACAAAGCAAGTGGAGGGATGATCTTATCCCATGTAAAAACCTGGCCAGATCTGAGATGGTGAGACGAATCGTTTTTCATGGGAAGGAGAGTGCCTGTAAGAAATGTCTTCATCTTGTTTCAGTTGCCATCGGACTCCTTGTCCTGATTCTTGCCGTCGTCATCATTGTTGTCATCATCAGATACGTGAGAAAAAACAACAGAAATGTGACGGCAGCCTACAAACGCCCCTACACGAAGGCTGGATCTGTAGAGGATTTGATGACGGATGGCATGGTCGTTCTTAGCGATGAGGAATTGTAAATTTGTGTGTGTGTGTGTGAGTGTGTGTGTGTGTGTGTACCTTTGTGTATATATATAAGAGTTGAGGCATTGCAGCAACAAAAAAAGAGTGTGTAAATGTGTGTGTGTGTGTGCGTTATAATTGTGTATGCCTTCCCACATAATTGTATAATGTGTCCTAAGAACTGAAGGAGCTGAACAACATTAGCAGTGGTAACCTCAAACCAGACTTAGACACATAGCAAAAACCAACACCCTGGATGCTCTTTGTGCCAAATTGGATTTTTGGTGAATTGATTTCCAAAAGCCACTTGTTGCTTTTTAAGGAAATAAATGTATACAGTAGTACCTGCCATATCCGGTCCCCCATTAGTCATTGCAAAGGTGACCGCAAATATCAGGTGGCCGTTCATTACAGGCCCCCTCCTCCTCCAAAAAAAAACCAAAAACACGATCAAGTTTTCATGAAGAAAAGAAAGCGATCATCCACGAGCCGCCGATTCATTGTCTCTGTTAGTTTTGCTTTCGTTTATACATCTTAATTATTTGCGTGTTTAACTCGATCGTCCTGGCTAAGCTATTGTTTCGTATGTTTCTATGTGTGTTGTTTGGATTATTATATATGTATTTGAGTGTCAGATAAACAAGTGTTTCAAACTCACATCAGCTGTGATCGATCCGGAAGTGACTGCCGTAAATGTACATGTATGCGCATGTCTGTATTTACAGTTTGCGCATGCGTAAGTATTCATGTCGTCTGCTCGTGCTGTGCCGTCTGTCCAAGCTCAACGGAGAAACACAAAGCACGTTCTTGCAGAATCCGGCCCGCGAAAGTGACAAGTGGCCGCTCCTGTCGAGTAAGAGGGGCACCTTAAGGCAAAAATCAGTGACCGTTGACCGCGTCAGACAGGTTAACGGCCATTAAGAGTCAATTATAGAAGGAAAACTCATTAGTCATGGGAAAGCTGGCCGCTCCGGGCAGGTTCACGCCCACGAAAGGGCCGGAAATGGAAGGGACTACTGTACATTGAAACAAAATTCCACCTTTGCACAGGTACCTGTCAGAATGTTGATTTTTTTTCTATGCTTCCAAGTGGAGAGATTTTTGTTTATCTCATGTAAAATCCTGGCCAGATTTGAGATGGTTAGCTGAATTGTTTTCACGGGAAAGAGTGTACGTGCCTTTAATGTACAATAATCTAGGTTGAAATGTAAGTATTTGGCTCGTAGTCGGCTCATCACTTGCCTGGGAAGTAACAGGGAACGAATCGATTTAAAAAGGTTTGGATATTTGTTGTTGAGCAGATGGTCACAATTAAATCGCCATGCTCAGTCCTGATGTCAAAACCATATTGGTTTATACATCCTGTGAAACATATCAATACCATGTACAACTTTCAGTTTTGGGAAATGTCTAAATGGTGCTTTGTATGTCCTTGTGGTAATAGCTAGATAAGAACTGGCCTTGTATATTTTGCCAAATCACAGCCTTTATATTTGTGAGGTGGATTGATTGATGTTGATATTCCTTGTTTTAGATCTCATCAACAAAGGAGGTTATCACTGAAGAGCCTTTTCGATTCTTCTTCACTTTTTGTTAAAACCACCCAAGCGAAAAATCACCACAGTGGGGAATAATAATGATAATCATGTCAATTTTTATTTTACAAAATGCTTCCTTGCACACAAAAAAAGTCTTTAAATGCATATATAAACTGTTGCGCATAAGTCTACAAATATACCCCCCGCGGGTTAGGGGGAAGAATTTACCCGATGCTCCCCAGCATGTCGTAAGAGACGACTAACGGATTCTGTTTCTCCTTTTACCCTTGTTAAGTGTTTCTTGTATAGAATATAGTCAATGTTTGTGAAGATTTTAGTCAAGCAGTATGTAAGAAATGTTAAGTCCTTTGTACTGGAAACTTGCATTCTCCCAGTAAGGTAATATATTGTACTACGTTGCAAGCCCCTGGAGCAATTTTTTGATTAGTGCTTTTGTGAACAAGAAACAATTAACAAGTGGCTCTATCCCATCTCCCCCCTTTCCCCGTCGCGATATAACCTTGAACGGTTGAAAACGACGTTAAACACCAAATAAAAAAAGGAAAGAAAAGTCTACAAATATACCAAATTAAGAAAATGATTGGACAAAAAGCATTTGTTTTCCATGTGACGTGCAGGCAGTTTTGTATCAATAAATGTGAGGAAGACATTTGCATGGTCATTTGTGAATTATTGTTGGGTGTGTCTTAACTAGGGTTCCACTGCACAGATTTGGCAGAGGAATGTGTTCTTGGCAACACTGTGTCAGGTCATTTGTATCAGCCATTATGATCTTGGTGATGATAAAAGAATAAGGTGGTTGTAATCAATACAAGTTGTTGCCATATCTTCTTCAAATTAATTCACTGTCCACCAGAGCTGACCAAACTGCTACTCTTATAAGTTTTTTTACATTTTTATATTTTTTAAACGTATGTGGTTGATTGTGTTCTACCTGCGATGACCAACAGTAATTTACAACTGGTTCTTTGCTGTGTTTTTTGGTTGTTTTGTTTGCTTGGTTGTTACACCCCCGGTATAGGGGTGTGTATAGGATTCGGTCGATGTGTTTGTTTGTTTGTTTGTTTGTGTGTTTGTGTTCGCATATAGATCTCAAGAATGAACGGACCGATCGTCACCAAACTTGGTGAACAGGTTCTATACATTCCTGAGACGGTCCTTACAAAAATTGGGACCAGTCAAACACACGGTTAGGGAGTTATTGGTGGATTAAGATTCTACAAGGACTTATAGAGGGACATATTAATGGTCAAAGGGAAATAACCTTCTCAGTTGGTGGCAGTGAGAATGGTTATTTCCCTTTGACCAACGGGGGGGTGTTTTTCCTACCTCGGAGGAATTTCTTGTTTTGTTTGCTTTTTGCTTGTTCCTCTTTTGAAAGGTATACTTGTTTGTGAATGTCTTTCACATTTGTATTACCCTATTTCAAAATCGTTCTTGCAGCAACTGTTAAATTTGAAGTTGAATGTGAAGGATCCAGTTTATGTTTTGGCTGAATTCATAGTTTGACTTTTTGCAATGGTTTAATTATTGAATGATTTAGTTATAGACGCCAAAACAATGTGTATGTTGGCGGAATTTAAAAAAAGCAAAAACTTTCATTTGATTTGTTAAAATTGTAATCCATGAGGTGTGTATGTTTGGTTTGTAGGTTCTGTAACATTTTATTCTCAGCAAAATGTATTATTGCGCTTACCTGTATCATTTAGATATATATCAGATGAATTTTTTTTTCTCACAAATATACATATGATTTTCATGGTGCCAATGGGAGGCAATATTGATGCATCTATTCTTGACTGAACTTGGCTTCAACATTCCAATAGTGATGCAGACACACAAAAACATAACAAGTGGCAATGCATATGTGCGGCAGTTAAAAAAAAAAGTCCATGTCACGATTGTGCATTCTGCGTCATATTTTGATATCAGATTGTGCCAGGTGTGTGGGATTATTTGTCCAGGTACAAGTATTTCTTCAATATAATCATGATGCAAAATGTATCTAATTTCTGGTCTTTTTAAAAAAATTTTTTAATCAAAGCCTTTTTACATTTAGTCAAGTTTTGACATAGAGGGGAAATCGAGGCGAGGGTCATGGTGTGTGTGTGTGTGTGTGCGTGTGTGTGTGTGTGTAGAGCGATTCAGACCAAACTACTGGACCGATCTTTATGAAATTTTACATGAGAGTTCCTGGGAATGATATCCCCGGACGTTTTTTTAATTTTTTCGATAAATACTTTTGATGACGTCATATCCGGCTTTTTGTAAAAGTTGAGGCGGCACTGTCACACCCTCATTTTTCAATCAAATTGATTGAAATTTTTGTAGAGCAATCTTCGATGAAGGCCGGACTTCGGAATTGCATTTCAGCTTCGTGGCTTAAAAATTAATTCATGACTTTGGTCATTAAAAATCTGAAAATTGTTATTCGAATGTTTTTTTTATAAAACGATCCAAATTTACGTTCATCTTATTCTTCATCATTTTCTGATTCCAAAAACATATAAATATGTTATATTTGGATTAAAAGCAAGCTCTGAAAATTAAAAATATAAAAATTATGATCAAAATTAAATTTCCGAAATTGATTTAAAAACATTTTCATCTTATTCCTTGTTGGTTCCTGATTCCAAAAACATATAAATATGATATGTTTGGATTAAAAACACGCTCAGAAAGTTAAAACGAAGAGAGGTACAGAAAAGCGTGCTATGCAGCACAGCGAAACCACTACCGCGCTGAACAGGCTCGTCAGTTTCACTCCGTTTTGCACAAGTGCGTTCAGTTTCATTCTGTGAGTTCCACAGCTTGACTAAATGTAGTAATTTCGCCTTACGCGACTTGTTGATTAGTGCTTTTGTGAACAAGAAACAATTAACAAGTGGCTCTATCCCATCTCCCCCCCTTTCCCCGTCGCGATATAACCTTCGTGGTTGAAAACGACGTTAAACACCAAATAAAGAAAGAAAGACCTGTTGGCCAGTTTTAAATATTTGGTAAACTGCAGTGATTTTTGTGTTTACTTGTTACTTCATTTTTGCTGAGAACAGTTTATGTTGATTTTATAGTTACTATTTTGTCATCTCATTTCTTTGATATGTACTACGTTGCAAGCCCCTGGAGCAATTTTTTTATTAGTGCTTTTGTGAACAAGAAACAATTAACAAGTGGCTCTATCCGATCTCCCCCCCTTTCCCCGTCGCGATATAACCTTCGTGGTTGAAAACGACGTTAAACACCAAATAAAGAAAGAAATTTCTTTGATAAGTTTTCAGCACAAGATTTGTCTTGTGGAGGCAGAGGTGTTGTATGTTTGTAAAGATTTTAGTCAAGCAGTATGTAAGAAATGTTAAGTCCTTTGTACTGGAAACTTGCATTCTCCCAGTAAGGTCATATATTGTACTACGTTGCAAGCCCCTGGAGCAATTTTTTGATTAGTGCTTTTGTGAACAAGAAACAATTAAAAAGTGGCTCTATCCCATCTCCCCCCCTTTCCCCGTCGCGATATATCCTTCGTGGTTGAAAACGACGTTAAACACCAAATAAAAAAAATAAAAAATAAAAAGAGGTGTTGTATCAAAAAAGAAGAGAGACTGTTTTGCTGTTACAGTTCCGTAATAGCCCTGAAATATTCCCTGGACAAGTTTGTAAGCCAGCGGTTGATACATTTTCAAAGAAGTGTTTGCATGGTATATATGCCAAGAAGTGCCACTTTTTTTTCCCAGCAATGATATTATGCTGTTCTTTGTTATATTTGTTGTTGCTTATTTGTCTAACTTTCTTGGTGCCAAATGTAGTCCTTGACCACATTGTTGACATGCACATGTTTGCATCCCCCCTGTTTTGCCGACAGCTCCAGCAGATGAGAGCGGGCTTCGCTTCATAAGATCGTAATGTCAAGACTCAATTTGCCCTTTTGTACCGACCTCTTGAGCAGAAGAGAGCGTGCCTTCCTTCGTTAGATCGTTCAGTTAAACTACATGGGAGCTGCACGTTGGACACCATGATTCTGTGCAGGAGACAAAGGGTTAACCTTCACCGGATCACGCATTGGACTACACAGTCCGGATGATGTGGGTTGTGTACGACCCATACTTTCCAAAGAAAGATTCAACGTAAAAAGTATGAGTTGTACACGACCCACGCCATCCGAATAGGAATAAACGTGTTGCCGCCTCTTTGATAAATCATTTCTTAGAACATTGGCTGGATAACACACCAGTCAACTAATGCAACCATGATATGAACCATTGATTTACCGTGCCTTGTTTGTTAATTATGCATAATGATCATGTTACAAGTGTTAATATTCATAATTTTTTAGTTAGAGATTGTTATATATCCCCCCCCGCGGGTTAGGGGGAAGAATTTACCCGATGCTCCCCAGCATGTCGTAAGAGGCGACTAACGGATTCTGTTTCTCCTTTTACCCTTGTTAAGTGTTTCTTGTATAGAATATAGTCAATTTTTGTAAAGATTTTAGTCAAGCAGTATGTAAGAAATGTTAAGTCCTTTGTACTGGAAACTTGCATTCTCCCAGTAAGGTAATATATTATACTACGTTGCAAGCCCCTGGAGCCAATTTTTGATTAGTGCTTTTGTGAACAAGAAACAATTGGCAAGTGGCTCTATCCCATCTCCCCCCTTTCCCCGTCGCGATACATAACCTTCGTGGTTGAAAACGACGTTAAACACCAAATAAAGAAAGATTGTTATATATTTTCTCATTCCATTTTTAAAATGCTTCTTCACAATTATCAGATTATATGAATCATTGATTTACTTGTTTGTGAATAATTATCATGCATAATTATAATGGCATGTTACAAGTGTTGACATTCGGAATTTAGAGTTAGAGATTGTTACATATTTTTTCATTCCATTTTTGAAATGCTTCTTCACAATTATCAGATAATATATTTTTTGTATTTTATAAACTGATTAAGAATTGAAAAAAATTGTTAATGGCAAGTGTTTGTTTTTGTCTGCGGCGGTGAACATGTTTGTGCGTGTGTGTGCTATGTGTGTGTATGTGTGTGTGTAAATAAAATGAAGCCCTGATTAATAAAGATGATCTACAGTCAAAACTGCCCAGGTGACCATCTCTTCATAACAACGCCACCTGCTGTGCATGCATTATATTTAGGACCACACCAAAGAAACCTTAACAAGGTTATTTTCCAATACAATAAATCTTTCCAAAACGACTACCTGTCTATTTGGTCCCTTGGGTGGTCATTACAGACAGGTTCGACTGGACGTGAACGAGGTGAAAAGTATTAAAACTATACCCTGCAGTCTTCACTATTTATATATATTGCATGCTCCCATGGGGTTGCCTTCACGCGGCGGGAGCGTTTAAACAGAGCTACCCCACCCCTTTACTTCTCTTCTTTTGTCTTATTTCTGCCTTACCAGTCCTTTCACCTATATTTCCTTCCAAGAAAACTCTCCCTACTATTCCCTGCAGTTTTCCAATTCTTTTCTTGTTGTCTTTTTTCTACCTGACTGGATCCATCACCTTTATTTCACTTACCAAAAGTCTTCTTTTCCACATCCTTATTTCTCTGCACCCCGCATGTTGTAAGAGGCGACTAACGGATTCTGTTTCTCCTTTTACCCTTGTTAAGTGGTTCTTGTATAGAATATAGTCAATGTTTGTAAAGATTTTAGTCAAGCAGTATGTAAGAAATGTTTAGTCCTTTGTACTGGAAACTTGCATTCTCCCAGTAAGGTCATACAGTCGGAATCGTTTATAACGTAACCGGTTATAACGAATATTGGTCATAACGAACATTTTATTTTTTCCCTGCCAGCGCCGCTGTTCTTAGTTATCACTAAAAACAAACTGGTTATAACGAAACCGGTTATAACGAGAAACTGCTTACAACGTCAACATTTCTTGTTCCCAGACCAGAAAAAGAACCGGTTAGAACGAAACTTATGACGTCAACTTAGGGAAGTAATTCATACAAGATGGCGACTAAATATTGGTTATAACGAACATTTTATTTTTTCCCTGCCAGCAGTGTTCTTAGTTATCACTATAACGAAACCGGGTATAACGAACATTGGTTATAACAAACATTTTATTTTTTCCCTGCCAGCTGTGTTCTTAGTCATCACTAAAAACAAACCGGTTATAACGAAAATGCAAAGCAGAAACAAAGGTATAACTGTTGCAACTTGAATTTATTTGTTCTGTTATAGAGTCACGCTGCAGCTAATTGTCCTTATTCAAATGTATCGTTGCTGATCTGTGTTGACCATTTCATTTTGCGTTCATTTATGGTAAGATTATTATTTAACGACACTATTATTGTAATCCAACTGGATTGCTAGTGTCGCGATAGTTAAGCATTTGTAAACACTGTCAAGTTGTACAGGTTATTTTTGTGCTTCAGTTTGAAAAAAGAATCCATTTTTCCATAAATATGTAGTTCCAAAAGACAAGGATAATTAAATTCATTACAAATGAATTTATTTGAATTGTTTTCACCAGTTTCTATTTGTAAATTGCTTGATAGTTTAAGTAAACATCTAAGCCATTATTTTGTACATCAATTTTTAGACACCAGGTCTTTTGTTGTTGTTTTTGTTGTTTTTGTTATTTCATTGTTACATTCTTGGGTACAAGGTTATGGCCTAATAAACAGATTTGTTGAAGAACAGAATTCGATGTGTGTGTGTGTGTGTGTGTACGTGTGTGTGTGTGTGTATGTGTGTTTATTGTTTCAGGCAAACTTTGGTATTTCTGTTGAAAACGATCTCTCTGCTTAATTATTCATTTATTTGACCGTTGTATAGACCACATAACAGTTGATAATTCCCACTTGAATCTCCAGCTTTCCCTAGGCCTGTTGCATGCCCCATACCCCCCCCCCCTCTCTCTCTCTCTCTCTCTCTCTCTCTCTCTCTCTCTCTCTCTCTCTCTCAGTCTCTCTCTTTCGCCATCTCTCTCTGTCTCTCTCTCTCTCTCTCTGTCTCTCTCTCTCTCACACACTCTCTCCGTGTATCTCTCTCTCTCTCTCTCTCTCTCTCTCTCTCTCTCTCTCTCTCTCTCTCTCTCATGTACGATTATGTATGTACCTCATTGAATGTTTTAATGATATGACAAAAAGATTACTTATGCAACAGAAAACAATACTTATTTGCCAACATTTTACCATTTTTACGTTGAAAATGTGAAGAAACCGGTTATAACAAATTTTTTCCTCTTGTCTTCGTTATAACCGATCTAATCGGTTATAACGAAAATCGATTATAACGAATAAAAAACGTTTTCCCCTGAGATTCGTTATAAACGGTTTCGACTGTAGGCCTATATTGTACTACGTTGCAAGCCCCTGGAGCAATTTTTTGATTAGTGCTTTTGTGAACAAGAAACACTTAACAAGTGGCTCTATCCCATCTCCCCCCTTTCCCTCGACGTTAAACACCAAATAAATGTCGTGTGCCCTCGGGGAAGCTTTTTAATTCTTGGTTCAAGATCGAGATCTTATTCTTCGGAAAAATTGCGCGAGAATTAAATTGTAAGGAAAAATACTTGAATAGTGCTCTATTGCTTTGCCGATGTATCTGAATAATACTAAATTTAAAAAAGAAATTACCCTAACAGCCCAACTTTCGATTTTGCAATATGTGCGGAAATGACCGGCTGCACGATCATTGGCTAATTGCACTGTGACGTCACAAGATGGCTGCTTTCGTGGAGTGAGCAAGGTGAAGCAAAACTTCTTTCGAGTAAGTCCGTTTATATTAAAAACTCTCACTAATACCCATCACATACTATTCTCTCCGTTGTCAGAGTATCTAACTGTAGCACCATGCTCTGTATCACGTTTAACGATTGCCAAATTTGACACGAATCGGGAGATATCTTCCGACCAAATACTTCGAGTACTTCGTCGTTGAGCGCGTGTTTTGATGACCGTGTTTGGTGATGCTCAAAACGCGTCCTAACGATCATGGCTCATGTTTCACAACCTTCGGCTGATTAACCCACGTGTATTTGTTGACTCTAGCCAAGTATTTTGAGATGCATCAAGTTCATGTTCTGTTTAACTTTGCTGAATTTCAATGTTCATTGGATCTTGTTCAGACATGAAACCAGCAGTTTAGCCAGTCAGTCACACTCAAGCCTGCAGTTTTCTGTTCAAGTCTCTTACTCTTAGTCCTACCCTTTAGTCTTACTCGTAGTCTTACAGTTACACAGCTAAGTTTAATTCAGATCAACAAGGCATGCATCACCTTGTTCAGTCAGGAAGAGTTTTGGTGGGACGTTAGAGTGTGATATGTACTTGTGGCATCTGAAAACAGATACGAGCATGCTGCACAAAGAGACGTAGGAGTAATCCGAGTGAGAACTGAGAATAGAGATCTACACAGTATGTTTGAAGTAAAATAACAGTAGCTAGTAAGTCAGGTTTTGGTGACTTGTTCTCTGTTGTTGGCTATCCATGTGAGGTTTTCATTTGAACTGGCCATCAGAGATCAAGTTCTCTGGGTGAAAACAAAGGAATTATAACTAACCCCCGGCCAAAAACTGAAAAAGAGTCCTAAATCTTTACAAAAGAGTGGATCATTTTTGTATAAAATGTATGCTTGTGAAGTAGATATATCTGATTCCTGAAGTCCAGAGTAAAATAGCAGTGTTCTTCTTCAAAAAACAATGGTTATTAATTCCACTCTCAGTCCCAATAGATTGAATAATAATTGATTAAAAAACCCAGGTAAAAATGTAAAGTTGTAAAAGAAAAGAGATAGAATGTCTTGTGCCTTGACACTGACGGTGGAGTGACACTATCAGTAACACTAACAGTAAAACTCAATGGTGACCAGTGACAATGAATGCACATTAGAGTTAGACCTGGGACCTTATACGATTTCGCCACATTGTGTATACATGATTGTCTAGATACTACTATTGTAGTATACGGTCAGTGGAATGAAAATACAACAACAAAAATCTCTTCATGAGCAAATCCAAAAGCCGATCCGGTATTTTGACACATGATTAGTTTTTGTCAGTAATGTGAGTAAACATTGACAGATGCATTTGTTTTAAATGTATTGGTAAGATTAATTAACGATGCGAGGGATGGGTGTGAAGCATGTTTGAATCATGGATGTTCAAATGCTGTGTGGAATACTCATATTTGTCTAAAAATACAGCAAGGTTGTTTGAGAATACTCCAAATGCAAAACAGGGGTACCCAGGTCTGGCACATATATTCTATTCTGGTCAGTTTAAGACTAATAGCCTTGAAATGCACCCAAAATGTCATTGACAAATTTATAAATGTGTATGTCTTATAAGTTACTCTAACCAACACGAAAATAGTGTTGTGTGTAAGTTACTATTGTGTAAGGAAAAGGCACATGCTGTGTTAGCATTTTTCTGTTCTTTATCAGCCCTGAAAGTTCATACAATTATGCACTAGCCAAAGGCTAGTGATTCTGAAAGTTTACTAGCCAGAGAGCAAACTTTACTAGCCAAACTAACAATTTGTTACAGCAACTTTACTCGCATTTGGCCAGTAGATGAACATTTCTACTCGCCAGTTACATGGTTCTACTCACCACTTTCAGGCCTGTTTATAGTTATACAACTTTATAGCTTGGATGGGGAAGTAACAGGACTGCATTCCCAATCAGTTTCAAAGGAAAAACAAAAGTTTTTGAATCAACTTTCATGGTTTCGGTGCTGTTTCAGATGTTTCTGATCAGTGTGTTATTCCACATTAAACTTAAAGTTAAAGCTTGTTTTTTAATTTTATTTACACAGGCACATGTGACTTTTTAATATTAGCCAGAAATTGTTCGAGCTGTGTCCCCTGGTTGTCGGAGAAGAGTACGGTAACTTTTCTTATGCAGTCTGCAAACTCAAATTTTGTCATTTTTAGTTTTACCTAAATTCTAATATTTTTTTCCAAGGGTCTAAGAAAAAGTTGTAGGGTCGGGAGAAAAAAAATGGTAATGGAAAACATGTCAGAGAATTGGAAACATTGAATTGTTTTCTTGGCCTTATGTATTCTTCTGCGTTCATGGGCTGAAACTCACACATACAATGATACGCTCATGCTTATTGCTCACAAGGTTTGTACGTACATGACTGTTCTTGCCCTGCCATTTAGACAGCCATTCTACAATTTTGGAGGATGAATGCTTGGTATTTTCGTGTGTCTGCAACCCACCAAACATGGATTCCAGGATCTTTTCCTTGCACACTTGGTTTTCTATTTGCGTGTACACACACGAAGGGGGATAAGTCCGATAACTGAGCAAGTTTCTTATGTAGCTTTTTTTCATTTGGTATGGATGCATTTGTGTGTTTTTTTCCCCATTTACACCTTCTTTTCCTTCTTTTTCTTGTTTACTTCAAAGCAATCGGTCAAAACATGCCACTTTTGCCAGGTAAATACCTTTTAGTGTAATCTCATCATTTTCCTGGAAGAGGAGGGAAATGAAATGACAGGTATAATGTGTTTCTCACTCTCCTCTAGAGTTGCCATGTTGTGTCAATTAACTCACCTGTGAGTGTAGGTAGGAGGGTAGAGAGGATGGATTGCTAGGCAGCACAGTTAGTAAGCTGTGTATGTAGTGTGGCAGACAAAAGGAAGATGCTGCCTTGCATAGCCTGGTGTAGTAGTGTGTCTGCTACAGTGGTGCCTGCTTCTGGTACCAAGTACAACCAGAATCTGAGTATTGTGACAGTACTGACACAGGGTCTGACTAGACTAGTACATGTACAATTGGGCTTCTTGGGCAGTTTAATGCTGGTGGTGTATGCTGGTGGTGCAGTCATTCAGGGTTCTTTGAACATGTCCAATCTATTCTCAGTCTTTTGTGTGTGAGTGGGTGGGTTTGCGTCTTGAACATCAGGGAAGGAGGGTTGGTGGTGCAACTATTATCAAATGAATCATTGAATGTCGTTGGTTCTTGATTTCATTGACATTGTCAAATTCAAAATTATACAAAGATCAGGAAAGATAAGCATCTGGTTTGGTTAACAGCATATTATGTGATAGCTTGAATATCCTGCACACCTTCATAGATAGGCTGTGTCAGGTGATTATGAAAGGTGGGAGGGGATCATTTATTGAATCAAATAACATTCTTTATTCATTTGCCAATTTCCTGTTTGTGTTAATGAAACTGGCTTGAAGAAAGAAGAGTTGAAACGAGATTGGAAATGGGCCCTGTGATTTCTTGACACTGACAGCAGAACAGGTGCCACAGTCCCGGAGTGCCCTGATTCCTCCAGGATTCTGAGCCACGTGTAAGAGCATGCTACCGGAACATTAGGTTGCTGCTACTGCTGCTGTAGTGTGCGCCACTTTCTTAATTCTTCTCATCAAATTCCCTGATGAGTGTTGGACTTGTGTGTGTGTGTTTTTAGCAGTCACTGTGGTTCCGTGGTGTCAACGTTATTCTTTTGATGACTTGTGCCACAGTCCGTCATTTAGCAGAAATATGAAGCCGTGTTCTTTGATTCTCCTGTTACTGGCAGAAGTGTTGTTGAAGTGTTGTGGGTAGAGCGCTTAGTGCCGGTACTTCTTTTACCCGGAATCGACCAAAATCGACCGGAATCGACCAAAATCGACCGGAATCGACCAAAATCGACCGGAATCGACCGAAATCGACCGGAATCGACCGAAATCGACCGGAATCGACTTACACATCTCTCTGGTATAATATATATCTCTCTCTTTCACCCTCTCTTTCTCCCTGATGAGCATGATGTTGAGAAAGTGCAAGCTGCACTATACCACTTAATTCACATCAATCAACTCGCAATTTACCTCAATGCAATGCATTTTGTGTACATATGTATAATGTGTTTTCACTTTAGTTATCTTTAAAAATGTAGAATTTTAGTTTTCTATTTTCTATTTTTTATCTTGTATTTTTATTTCAATTTTGGCTCACGTAAGTGTAGCCTATGCGATCGTAACTTTGTCTGTCTGTGCGTGCGTGCGTGCGTGCGTGCGTATGTGCGTATGTGCGTGGGTATGTCTGTGGTAGAAACTCTAACATTTGAAGACGTCACATTACATTGACGTCACATTATGACGTCACGCGAAGGAAGTACTGAAAGTCTCGGTCATTATTATTAGTTTGAGCGGGCCGAGACTAGTTGGCAGTCGTGTCCCTGCAAGTAGGCTACATGCAGACAGACAGATCTAGATCTAGTGTCTCGCTTTCTTGCACAGTTTCACCTATGCTCTTTCTGTGTTTGTGTGTGTGTGTGTGTGTGTGTGTGTGTGTGTGTGTATGTGTGTGTGTGTGTGTGTGTGTGTGTGTGTGTGTGTGTGTGTGTGTGTGTGTGTGTGTGTGTGTGTGTGTGTATGTGTGTGTGTTACTGTTTGTCGATTTCTTACGTGAGCCTTGATGGCTTCGCCTCTTGTTGTAGTTAGTCCCTCTTTAGGGCGAGGGCTGGATGTAAAAAAGCAGACCACTGCTTAATCTACTACCCTCGTTAAATAAAGAATTGTCATTGTCATTGTCATTGTCCCTGTCAGTACAGCCAAAATATTTAATAACAATGTCAAATAATGTAATGAAAACCACAGCACACTACTAATAAAAATGGTATAATCAGAGATGTGATACATCTCTATGGTATAAAATCTCTCTCTCTTTCTCTCTCCCCCTTTTTCTTCAGTTCTCTCCCTTTCTTTGTCTCTCTGTCTCTGTCTCTCAGTCTGTCTCATCGATATTTACTCCCAAAACTTTGTGATCTTCTACTTCCGCTATTGCATCGTTGCCAATTAATAAGGAATGAGGATTATTCTTGATGTTTTGTGAACGGCGATGACGCCTTTATTTGATTTGAATCGTTCTTTTAAGGGCAAAATATTAAGTTTTTTTTATAATCGTCGAAAACAAGAATGGATTGTTTCAATAGAACTGAGTTTGTGTGGATCAAGAAAGTGTTTTTATATTCTGTTTAACAAATATATTTCCCTCGACATGGTTTTACACAACGATCTAACATGATGGGTCCAAGATAAATTATTATCGATATTTACTCCCAAAACTTTGTGATCTACTTCTGCTATTGCATCGTTGCCAATTAATAAGGAATGAGGATTGTTCTTGATGTTTTGTCTTTTTTGCCTTGTTGTAATTAACATGTATTTGGTCTTGTGGGGGTGAAGACTCATGTGGTTAAATTCCGTCCAATTAATGATATCTACACTGTTCTGCAATGATAAATAAACTTGTCTAATTTTTTGTCAGAAGTGTGTATGGTCGTATCATCAGCAAATAGTTCACACACATCATTAACACTAAAGGAAGATCGTTAATATACAGAGAGAAAAGAAGTGGCCCAAGGACAGAACCCTGGGGGACTCCATTATATAACACAGGTCTTTTACTTGACATAGTGGAATTCACGCAGACGTATTGCTGGGGGGAGAGAGAGAGAGAGAGAGAGAGAGAGAGAGAGAGAGAGAGAGAGAGAGAGAGAGAGATAGAGAGAGAGAGAGAGAGAGAGAGAGAGAGAGAGAGAGAGAGAGAGAGAGAGAGAGAGAGATTCAGATTCAGATTCAAAACTTTAATACAAAGGGATAAAGGTTTTAGGCGATGCCTAATCTTCCAACCTGTCCCTTTTAGACATACATGACATTATACATTACAATTATATATTTATAACATTTTTTAAACAGCCAAACGAATAACTAATTAACTAAGAATTTGTAATCAGGTTAAAACTAATAAAAACACAGTTATGATTTTAAAGTGTAGGGAGAGAATTATTTTTGACAAAGATTTTTTCGAACATTTTTTTTAAAAGACGAAAGGGTTTGACATGTTTTTCAGTACATTGGAAGTAAATTCCACACAAGAGATCCCCAGTAGGATAAACTAGATTTATACAAATCAATGCGTGGGAGCGGTAGCGTATAATTCAAAAGCCTCGCTCTACCAGGAGGACGCTCAAACAGGTCTTGGATGTATGAAGGTGTTTCATGGTTGCACATTTTGAACATGAAAACACTAGCATTTAAAAAGAACTGCTGTTGTAGCGGAAGAATGTTCAGTTGAGTGTATTTTTCTTGAGTAGTCATATTGGGATCTCGGTTTAATAACTTTACACCTCTCTTGTGAAGTGTGTTTATTTTCTTTATATGAACATCACTGGCATTGCACCAGACAGTAGATGCATAGCAAATGTGAGAGAGACAGTGTGCGTGGAAAAACATTTTGAGGACATCCACGGAAACAACGCACCAGAGCTTGTTAAGTAAGAAAAGGTTCCTAGAAACTCGTTTATAAACTGTATCAATGTGAGAGCGCCAGTTAAGTTCATCATCAATTACAACTCCAAGCACACGGTGGTGATGGACTTGAGCAATGCTAACTGTACCATGCATAAGATCAAGGCTCAGAGGCTGTCGCTGGTGTTTTTGTCTTGTGGTTATTAACATGCTTTTTGTTTTCTTAGGATGCAGTGCCATTCAGTTACAATTACACCAATCATTAATATTTGCTATACTTTCTTGGAGTACTTTTCTTATGAGATTTATATCTGTATTACTGCTGTGAAGTGTTGAGTCATCCGCAAAAAGAGAGAGGGAGGGAGGGAGGGAGAGAGAGAGAAAGAGAGAGAGAGAGAGAGAGAGAGAGAGAGAGAGAGAGAGAGAGAGAGAGAGAGAGAGAGAGAGAGAGAGAGAGAGAGAGAGAGAAGCACCTAAACACAAAGGCCGTAAACATGGACAAAACAAAATAACACGCACAGCCAAAACTGACGAAGATTATACCAGAGAGATGTATCATTTGTATTAGTAGCGTAAGTCGATTCCGGTCGATTCCGGTCGATTTTGGTCGATTCCGGTCGATTTCGGTCGATTCCGGTCGATTTTGGTCGATTCCGGGTAAAAGAAGTACCCCTTAGTACATACTGACAGTGACCGAACAGAAGCTGTTTCGGTTTAGCGAGCAACTCATCTGATCTCTCAGCATTTTCCTTTTTCTGTTTTCATATATCTGGTCTGCTTCTTGTAAAGTGTAACTGTTCTAATTTTATTAACACGGACCAGCACTTTTTTTTCTTCTTTTTTTTTTGCTTCATAGCCACGGTGTATGCCGTAGCTCGGCGAACTTGACTGACAGTGCCAAGCACATTTTTTTTCGCCAATGCTATTTTAGCCGGCGATGAGTTTCTGTGTTGTGACTGTATGGTAGAAACAGTCCTGCTTCTTTCTGTTTCCTTTTTATGAGGCACGCGGAACTCTTCGTCTGGATACCTTTGCGAGCTATGCCGAGTTGTTAGGGGGAAAACTTTCGTCGGATTGTGATCCGTTGTCAGCCAACCGCACCGGCCGGTTATACCTGTGTGTATTCCCCGGGGAGAGTGCAAGGCGAGTGGTGGTAGTGGAGGGGAGATGGTGGGGGCGAGAGAATGGGCCCGACTCTTTCCTCTCTTTCCTGGGGATGCGGAGATGTAAGCACATGAAGAGTGGTTTTCGTCAACTGGATTGCATGTGTATTTTTTTCATTTTGAAAATTCTGAGTGTGTGTGTGGGGGGAGGGGGGGGTATGACTATGAAGGAGATGGATTTTTGGCTTGCACTAGCTTTTGCTTGATAAAACTTGAAGCATGTTCTCTTTGCATGATGTGTCAAAACTGGTTCATGGCCCCGCCAGTTTCATTTTATGGCTGAAGTTTTATTATTCAAGGATGTTTCTTTTGATATTTTTATTTATGCTGTGTAAACTTTTTTTTACTCTGTTTGATATGTCATGCTTCAAAACTGTTAACAAACAGAAATGCTGAGTACCCAGTTGTTTTTATTAGTTTAGTATTTGTTACTAACTTTGGTTATGTGTGATTTTGATGTGTGATTTTTATTTTTTTCTATATTTTTAGCTGCATTATTTTAGTCATTCATGGGTGGGTGGGTGGAGGGGATGGGCTAGTTCTAACTATGCATTAGATTATAAAATTGTATTCTGTGTAGACCCTTCCACCAGCATCTTAGACCACTCTTTGTACTTTTTCTTTTAATAGATGATTGTCATTTGTTTTACCTCATGTCTGCCCTGCGTGTGATGGTGTGATCGTGACTGCTGTAGTGTGGGCGTGTGTGTGTTGGTGTGTATGTCAGTGAATGTGTGGGCGTGGGTGTGTGTGTGTCAGTGTGTGTGTGGGTGTGTGTGTGTGCGTGATTTTACCAACACTACGCTAAATTCCTTGTGCTTTAAATGTTTTTTTTAATGTCACTTGGCTCAATAAATACTGTATTCTGTATTCTGTATTATTATAAAACATATTTCAGTGTTTAAAAAAAGACTAAATTATTAAATGATTGATTGGAAAATGACTGAGCTTTTCTATCAGTATCACTCCATTCACTCTCGTCTAAAAGAAGCATCATGACTGTAGTATTCCGGTACACATACCGGAGGTGTAAAACCGATCATTTATAAATGTGTTTTTGTGTGTGACCTGATTCTGCCAAATCAGAATCACTTGCGCAGAAAGGACTGTTCCTTTAAACTAATTTAGGTTTAGAACCCTTGCAAGAACAGACACTGTACCTGCCACAATTATTTGCTCTCTCTCTCTCTCTCTCTCTCTCTCTCTCTCTCTCTCTCTCTCTCTCTCTCACTCTCTCTCTCTCTCTCTCTCTCTCTTTTAACTTAAGAGGGGCTTCCAAAAGTTCAATACTGTAGTACATGTACAACTACCTGCCCTTGGGTTTCATGTCAATTTAGTCAGCCTTTGGTCTTCATTGGCACTGCTCCTGTCTGGCACTGTCTGATTCCAGTGTCTGTCTAGAGCGTAAGATTATTTATAATCTGAAGATTTATTGGAAGGATGTTTACACTTGTACTTGTAGTTGTACTGCACCTGTTATTCTTCATTCAGCTGGAAGTTGTAGGCTTTGATGTGGCAGGAATCGGGTCTATAGATGCAAAGTTTAGTACACAATGTAATCAACTGTAAATGATTTAGGGTTTTCCTGACAATATAATTAGACCTTGGTATGGTGTGTTCTACTGTTACATGGGGTTTTCTCATGCTTTTGGTCCCTCCTCCCCTGAAAACGGAGTATGACGGGGTATAAACCGTCACGTAAACGTTTCTAAAACCAGAAATGTACGTGGAAGTTGCGGCCCACAAAAACTGAAGAAGACGGTCCCTAGGTTTTTGTTTACATTCAAGAAATTCTTTTTTTCACAGTAAATGTACACTCAACGCTTTCATTCCTCTGCTCTCTCTCTGAGGCATGTCATTTATAAAATAAAAGATAAAATGTGGTCTGTTTCAGTTTCACAAAAGAGTGTGGAATTTTGTATTGTTGATGTAACATGCAGTGTCAATTGTCATTCATATACTTATAATTATTTTAGTATTTAAAGTACAGCGAAACACCCTGTTTTAAGACTGCCTCCCTTTTAAGACCTATATTCTGTTGATAGTGTCTGTAAATTATCCTCAGGTTTAGACTCCTCCCTTTTATTTTTAAGTTCTGATTTTCTCAGACTTTTTCAATGTTTTGTCGTCTGTCATATGAGCGTTGATGCGTTGAGCTGTCGTTATGCGCCATACATGGCCCAGCTCATCCGGCTTCAGCGTGTTTTTATATCAGAGTGATCCTTCTCCTAGACTGGTGGCTTTACAGTGCTGTCGAGTCCAGTCTACCCGGCTATTTGGCCATAGCTGGCTGGTTTGTTTATCTGAGGTGACCTTCCCCAGGGCTGGAACTTAAAATGCGGCTCTTGATCGCATGATGCTCCCGTCATTGGACACCTGGGGTATTTCTTGTAACAGTGCCACCTGTTACCCCGCCCCATCCAGTTGGAAGCACCGCCAGTTGGTCCGCGACTGCTTATTCGTCCTGGCAAGCCTGGCTTATTTCGCAGCTAACCTCCATATCTGAAGGCCATCACACTATCCGCCACCTGTGAACGCGCCTGGTTGGGGGTGGTCGCCCCTACTGTCCCAGGTTTCAATGTTTTTAAATGGAGATTCTACTGTGACATGAACATGGTTTGTTTGCTTTTAGGGCAGGAATTTAGTGCAGTTTATGTCACTTTATCTTTCACTAGTCCATTTTTATGGGACATTGAAAGGTGTTTACTTGCACATCCAACAAAAAAGAAGGGGGGGGGGGAGCTGTTGGCTTTATACTTGTCTTTTATTGTGAGGTTAATCAATCCCATTTGTTTAACTTTAAGCGCATTTTTAGAGGAAATGTGTATTGAACTCTGTCTTTTACTAAAATTATGAAGTAGAGTTGTGCTGAAATTGTAATAGCTGTTAGTGTTGATCTTTTAAATATTTTTTTTATAAAGTTTTGTCACGAGGGTTTTCATCTGTCATTGCAGGAAAAAGAACAGGACCTAGAGAAGCGTGAGAAAGGGAAAGGAACCGCAGCAACCAACGGACATATTCCCCTCCAAAGTCTTTGTCTCCAAAACCAAACCAGCGGAAAAGCAGAAAATATCGTACAGAAATCGGATACACAAGAACTAGAAAGTGTTCAGTCTGGGTGCCAGCTAACGTTGTGTCCTGAAGTCAAACAGACACCTTGTTCTAGAGAACCAGGTGAAGTTAACAGCGAGGAAGAACCTGAAGACGCTGAAAAAGATTTGTGTAGTCTTCAGCCCAAGTCATTAACGGAGGGAAGTGATACTCAGACTCAGAGCACTGCTATAGTTTCCGATCAACCTCAGAGTTCTCAGTCTTCTTCGGAGGCTAGTTTTGTTCAAGATAACATTAGCAAAGAACCTGAGGATTTTGAAGGTTCAGAACAATCTGCAGACTGTACTATAGAATCTCTGCACACAATAACTGCTGAAAGTGATACCTTCAGTGACGCCAAAGCTTGCGAACAAGACGAAGGCAACCCTCTAAATAAAAGCAGTCAGGAAATTCTCATCTCACAAGAAACCCAAGCGAGCAAACTTGAACATACGGTCGACCTCGACAAGCAGGAAAGAATAACCTCATCGTCTCAAAACCAAACCATGGCCGCTCAAGTTGCACAGCCTGCAGCAGAAGTCCTTCTTCCTCAAGCTAATGACAATGCTTCCACTCCTCCGGGAGAAACCTCCCCAGCACTGGTCAAAGTTGCAAATAACGCCAGCGCTCCGGTAGAAGACAGACTGTCCTCCAGCGGCTCCCCTGAACCTGGTGAAGAGATTGACGCGGAATCTGCAAAGGCTGCTAGCGGTGGAGGGGCAGGAGCAGGGGCTTCTGGGAGCAAGGCAGAGACTGATGGGAAAGGGTTGACAGTGAAGACGAAGAAAAAAGAAGACAAAAGCATAGGTAAGTGCGTGTGTTGAGGTGAGCATGAACAATATCTTCTTTGTGGTCATGATCTGTGGATTGCTTCCACTTTAACCTGTACAATGAAATGACAATACTTGTAAACCTAAGTCATTCGCTGTGATGTAGCCAAACATCTGAGGTAGTTGTTTAAATCTGAAAATATGGGGAACGAAGGGGCAACCAGTAAGACCCATCAGCTGATAACAGAGATATGTTGTTTGACAGATTCTTTACTCTGATAAACATGATGGAGTTTCTGGTTTGGTTTGGCTTCTTGCAGGAACAGTTTGACCAGCTTTCGTAGGAGCCCAAATTGATACATTATGTGAAATATGGGTTTTGAAAATGACTATAGTACCATGATCACTATGAGTATGATAGCCACTGGCACTGTTCTGATGAATTAGAGTACAGTGGAACCCCCCTTTTAAGACCTTCACAAATCTGAGAAAATGGGGTCTTAACAAGGAGGGAGTCTCAACATGGGGGTCATTTGACAGAGGTTACGAACAGAAAGTCTGAAAAAAAAACAGGTCTAAATTTTTAATTGCGGGGTCTTTAAAAAAAAGGGGGGGGGGGGGGTTCCACCATATTAAAATTCAAGTGGAAAGTCCTGGCAATGGTCTTGGTAAGAAATGAAAGTCGGTTTTCTTACCACCTGCATGTGTACTGACGTTTTGCTACTGTAGACGATGTTTTTCTAGAGTACATCCTGCGAGCCCTGAGCAGCCTGAACTCACCGGAAGAGAAACTGGCGGCGCTGTGCAAGAAGTATGCTGACCTTCACGAAGAGCACCGTGTCCTTCAGTCGTCCTTCAAGCAGCAACAGCGTAAAATGACTGTGGTAAGTGACAGGCTAGTGAAAGGCCAACTCCGCCTCGTGAAAACAGTTCACCTCACTGTCTCAGATCTGGCAAGGCTTTAACATGGGATAAGACCAGCCATGACCAGCCATGGTGAGTTGGAATTTGTGGATGAATGAATTTGTGAAGAAAGCGTCGGTGCCTTTTACATTACAAAGTTCATTCTTCAAAAGAACGACCACTGTGCCCAGAGAGCATCCAGGATGTTCATTTATGGTGTGTGACCAAATCCAAGGATGGTCTTATCTAATGCAAAATCTTGTCCATACCTGAGACAGTGAGGCGAAATGTTATTTTCAAGCCAAAGTAGGCCTGTGGTGTTATAATAATTAATATAATAATTCTCTTTATTTATATAGCGCCTTATCCGAAGTTCAAAGCGCTTTATGCCGTGTGAGATGGAATTTTTTACACAATATATCACGCATTCACATCGACCAGCAAACCTCAAGCCTGTTAGGCGAATGTTCACCTTTCGCGGCCTTTATTCCAAGTCACACGGGTATTTGATGGACATTTTTATCTATGCCAGCTGTTCCAGGTTTTCCATAATTTTTATCAGAGCTTTTGTTTGAATTATATGCTTCTATTTCTAAATAGATAGTATAGAAGCAAACTCTTATTATTCAGCCTAAAAATGTGATAATCCAAACAAAATCAGCTGAATTTACCCAACAGTATCTTTTCTAATTCTTCACACTTACATCCCTTCTCCAAAACTGTAGCAAAGGCAAAGATACATTTTACTTTCTAATTGTACACAGGTATTAACATCACCACCACCACCACCCCCTCCCCCTCCCCCTCCCCCCACCGGCAATTTAGAATTATCATAACCTGCCTGAAGATTGCTAAATTGCAATTCCTTTGACTTAAGAGATTGGGTATTGAACTAACTATAGTAGCTTTAGCTCAGCTGCACTTCCAGGTGGATTTTTGTTGTTAGTGTTGTTTTCTTTGTCATCATTGTGCAGGTGCAGCGAGAAAAAGATCAAATGCAGGCAGAGCACACCAAGGCTGTCATTGCCAAAAGCAAGCTAGAATCTCTGTGTCGCGAGCTGCAAAAACAGAACAAAGCCGTCAAGGTTTGTGATGCTGCTGTCTTTGTGACTGTATGTCTGTGAGTGTTTATGGTTTGTGGGTGAGAAGGGGGGGGGGGGGGGGGTGTTTATGGGTGTGAGAAAGAGATTGTTGGTTTGCTCAAGCACGGTCACAGAAAACAATATTGTGCTAATCTTGTGTGAAATGTTGTACATCATCCAGATTTATGCTGCAGAGTTGTGTGATTCACAGATGGTGTATGCTTTACAGGCAAATCCAGCTAACTCACAAACGGTTAAGTCAAAAATTCGCTTAGCACACAAAGAAATTCTGGTCCGGAATTATCCCTCTTTATCTATGTGTACAAAGTACCCTGAGCTCGAAATGGGATTTCTCTTACGTAAGTCGAAAGACGGATAGCACACAACAGAAAGTCAGTCCCAAAGACAAAGTTTACTCTATATTTACTACAGCAACTCGAAACTTGGCGTCTCACACTAGCGCATTGTGTAACCTTATTCCCTTCTTCTCTACACGGACGCCACACCGACTGGTCAGTCGGCACGCAATAAAGTATGAACTGAAGTTAGGAGGGGGCGAGGAGTAAGGAGGGGGCGAGGAGTAAGGAGAATTATCCAACTCCAAGAAAACATTCTGAAAAAAGGTGGGGAAGTGGTGACAAGGCAGTGAACGCACTCACCATGCACTGACATCATACGAAAGCAGCCACACAAACACAGCACAGAGGCAGGTGTGCAGATGCTTTGTGAGAATAAGCGTTGAAAACCAGTTTGAATAAAAAAACAGCAGATAGAGCCGCATGTCATAATCATTCTTCTTGTCTGGCTTTATTGACTGCATGCCGATCTTGTGGCAGTGACTTTTCATTCTTCAGTCGGACTGTACACAAACCGCTCTCACTCTCCCTCACTGACTACCCTAAGCCCTGACAACTGATCCTTGGAAATTGTTTGGAAGAGTACACCTCTCTATTTCTCTCCAATGCTCTTCCTGCTGACTTCAGTGACACCGGACACTCCACTGAGTTTAGCCAGCTACCCCCCCCCCCCCTCTCTCTCTCTCTCTCCCCCCAGCCATGTACTGTTTGGTGCTGTGGCCAGAGAGGTGTCACCGGCTAATTGAGGCCAGCTGCACTGTTCTGTGTCTAACTTTTGACAAAGCAACATAACTGAAGGGTTCACAGATTAGGTAACCGACTCACTGGTCAAGGCTGCAGGGAAACAAGAGTATCTTGTCAATGAAAGAGGTTACACACAGATACGCGATGCTGAGAACGGAGGCCTTTTTTCCACTCTCTTTCTCGGAGGGCCTTCATCATTGCAGGGACTGCTGTAAAGAAATGCTTGCTCAGAAACTAACTCTTTTTGCATTGAAACATGCACCAGAACTGGTGGACACCATCGACAATGTCAAACATGAAATCGAAGCAGTTTGCTTGAGGAAACGGTCGTCAGCAACTCAAACTTCTCTGTTTTCTTTTTTTAAGAAAATCTGAGGTGACTTTCTTTGTGGCCCCGCCCCCTCCCTCTGTAAGGACTCCCCTCCATAAGGACCGATTTTTGTCAACATTTTCAAGGTCGCTAGAGAGGGGTTCCACTGTACTATGACCAAGTCGAAATTTCGGATAGGACACAATAACAATTCGGTCCCTTCAATTTCGTCTTATCCGGATTTGCCTGTACGTTGCAGGAGGAGAGTTTGCTAAGAACAAGGGAGGATGAAGAAAGGAGGAAAGAAATCTCTGCTAAGTTTCAGGTACAGTGCTAATTGCTCTCTCTCTCTCTCTCTCTCTCTCTCTCTCTCTCTCTCTCTTTCTCTCTCTCTCTCACACACACACACACACACACCAACCCCTCTCTCTCTCTCTCAACCCCAACCTCTCTCTCTCTCTCTCTCTCACACACACACACACCAACCCCTCTCTCTCTCACCCCAGCCTCTCTCTCTCTCTCAACCCCAATCTCTCTCTCACCCCCAACCCATCTCTCTCTCTCTCTCTCTCTCTCTCTCTCTCTCTCTCTCTCTCTCTCTCTCTCTCTCTCTCTCTCTCTCTTTCACTTTGTTCTGCCAGCTGGTTCGTTTCTCTTCTCCTGCCTTGTTTCCCCGAAGCAAACAGCCCTCAGTGTACCAAGACACTTTGTTTGTATTTGGTGTGCTAAGAGATGTGTGTTCCATTTAATATTCTAGTGTACAAATTATGTTTAATTTACAGAGTGTTTGATATTTTTAGTATTCTTTTGCCAAGAAGATGCCTTACGATGAACTACAGGAAGAACATGAACCGATCATCATCTCTTAGTTTGTCTGAGTCTGACCTGAATCTTGGGTCTTTTTTCCTCTACAGTTTGCCCAAAACAAACAAAGCTGTTCATATCTCTGTTGTGTTTTTGTGTGTTCAGACTACAATCGCAGAGATTCAGACGCAGATGACAGATAATCACGAGAAGAACGTGAAGCTGCGAGAAGAGAACCAGGACCTGGCCGGCAAGCTGAAGAAGTTTCTGGAACAGTATGAGCTCCGCGAGCAGCAGATTGAGAAGATGGCCAAACACCGCGATCTTGAAAACCAGCTGGCAGACGCCAAACTCTCACAGGCCGCAGCCATCCTCAAGGAGGAACAGGAGAGGAACTTGAAGGAGAAAGAACTGGTGGGTGGCAGGGGATGAAAGGGGGGGGGGGGGGGAGGGGTAGGAGAGTTGTGTGTGTCAAAAAAAGTTAGTCAAGAGATCTTAAGCCCATTTTGGATGGGAGCTGCCCCAGGTTTCTGTATCACCTCTTGCCTAGAGGCTGGTTAAAAAAAAAAAAATACAAAGTAGAAATGTCACAAACGGCTACAGTGTATCTGTGCACTTGAGGATTGTTAACGCGAAACTTCGCAGTTTGGTAGAAGAGATACCTATTTTAAGTAAAACTGAAGTATGAAAATGATTGTTGGTTCGAAACTTCGCAGTATGATAGAAGAGATACTAAATTTAAGCAAAACTGAAGACTGAAAATGTCATTGAGTGATATAAATGTGTGCAATGGTTGATTTACAGAGGGTTTCTTCTTCTTCTTCTGCGTTCGATATCATGTACAGAGGGTTTGATACTGCAGACCTGGTTACTGTACGAAATTTGCGTACAATCTTACGAAATTGAAGACCGCTGTACGATTATACGCCAGACATTAAAATCATACGCAAAACAAAAAAAACTAAAAAAAATTATTAAAAAAAAAATTATAAAAAAAAATTATAAAAAAAAAATATATAAGTCTGAAGAGGACTGTGTGAGCCTAGAAAGCAATGTGTAAAGAGGACTGTATGAGACCAGAAAATACTGACTAGTGCAGTGACAGAAATGAAGGGCTGACTCAATACTGCTGACAGCAGCTGATGCAAATTTTCCTCAGAGGTCAAAAATAAAAATTATGTTTTTCTATCATTCGTTTTGTGTCACATTTTCAAATATCTAATAGTGTATGGGTTTTTTTTCTCAACAAAAATGTTTTTTAGCACAAATTCTTTCTTACATGTATTTACAGTCTTTAAATAATGGGGTTTGAGGGGGGAATAAAGCACAGTGTGTACCGCGAGAATGAATTGTACACCTTAAAATTCTGATTGTACACATTTTTAGCCTCATTTATACACCAGGAAATTTTAGTGGTAATCAGGTCTGATACTGTTAGTATCCTTTTGTAAAGAAGATGCCTTACAATGACTTTTTTAATTCTTTTTCAGATACTGCTGAAAGCAACAGAACAATCGCATAAAAATGTAGCCTTAGAAAAACAGGTAAACAAAATGTTACTAACATTTTGACTAACCCACAATCAGATGCAACTTTCAACATTTCAAGCAGTTACAGAACAACATGCTTTTGATCAGCATAAAGTTTATTTTTGCAGCGTCAGAATATTATCCTATAGTATTGTGGTAAGATCTCAGAAAATTGTGCTGTGACAAACTTGTGAAGAGATTGCTACTTATCAGGTAAAGCATTTTTGTTAAGTCTTGTCACAAATAGTGTGATGTCACTTTTGTTAAATTTTAAGTACATAGCAGGGATGTATATAATGTTAAGTCTTTGATCATAGCAGCTTCAGAATGTTGTGGTATTTCTCCAGTCAAAATCTCTAAATAGGGGAAATGAAATCAGCAACCAGCCATGTATACCGTTTTATATTTTGTTACACCGTTTGTTCCCCAGGCTCTAATTTAATGAATGTTTGTTAGACTTGCTTGGACTGTTTGTCATAACAGTGACCTGTTACTGTGTTAGAGCCAGGTTTTGTTCTTGAAAAGAAAAATGGGTTTTCATAATCGCTAATGCAATGAAGAATAGTTCACAGTCTCAGGTTTGCTGCATTACTGTTGACAGTTGTAAGCAACTTCAGTTTAAGATAGTGCACCGAATGGTATGAGTTGTGTAAAGTTATGTGTGTGTGTCTGTTGACAGTTGTAAGCAACTTCAGTTTAAGATAGTGCACCGAATGGTATGAGTTGTGTAAAGTTATGTGTGTGTGTCTGTTGACAGTTGTAAGCAACTTCAGTTTAAGATAGTGCACCGAATGGTATGAGTTGTGTAAAGTTATGTGTGTGTGTCTGTTGACAGTTGGCAATGTACAAGGACAGGTACGAAGAGTTCCAGGGCACCATCAACAAGAGTAACGACATGTTCCAGAAACTCAAGTCAGAGATGGACAAGGTATAGTCACTGAAGATTTGCTTGGTATTGCACACTTTTGAGGTGTCAAGGGAAGTAAGCGCCCTAAATACATGAGACGTGCAAAACAGTAAGTGAGAGTTATGCAGTACCAATCTCCTGTTATCTGAGAGAATAACAAGCATTGAAGTGAGCAAGCAACTTTCATCATCATTTCATTGATTTATGATTCTCACTTTTGAGAGTTTGTTTGTGAATAAGCTCTAGGGGGTGAGGTGGTTATTGCTATCAAAGAGATGGTCAAGGTATGGTCACTGACGATTTACTAGCTCACTTTTGAGGGTTTGTTCATGGATTGGTGTCAAAGAGGATTGGCATGTGGAAGTTCCAGTTGTCATAGCACAGTTGGTGTCTGCAGTTGGCGAGACCCCAACATTTATATCAATTTTGACCAAACCTGTGCTATTAGTTACTTTGGCAGAGCTTACGAACTTTTCATGTTAGGGAACAAACTTTTGATTCCTATCTAAAGAAAGCTGAAGTTAAAGATTTTCTGAGTACTAAACAGCACAGTGGCTGAAGTTAGATTGAGAAACTGCTAAACCGCTCTATCTTGTTTGTTTTTCTTTTTTTTGGGGGGGGCACTGAATTGGAGAGGATAGGGTCGGTAGGTTGGTTACCTTTTGTGTGGGATTGAAGTTTGCTTTTTATTTACATAGGTGCATGTAGCATTTTATTTGCCCAAAATCGTGCGATCGGTGTTCCTTTGATGTCAGAGAAGAGTAAATTTCATTGTCATCATTTTCACAAGTTTTCATTCACAAACACCTTCCCCCCGCGGGTTAGGGGGAGTCCCATATTGGTTGGGACGAGAAAGAATTTACCCGATGCTACCCAACATGTCGTAAGAGGCGACTAACGGTTCTGTTTCTCCTTTTACCCTTGTTAAGTGTTTCTTGTATAGAATATAGTCAATGTTTGTAAAGATTTTAGTCATGCAGTATGTAAGAAATGTTAAGTCCTTTGTACTGGAAACTTGCATTCTCCCAGTAAGGTCATATATTGTACTACGTTGCAAGTGGCTCTATCCTATCTTTCCCCTATCCCATCTCCCCCCTTTCCCCGTCGCGATATAACCTTGAATGGTTGAAAACGACGTTAAACACCAAATAAAGAAAGAAAGATTCACAAACACCTGAGAAATAAATCTCATGTTCCCCATGCAATAACTCGAGGTGGTGAATGGGTTTGAGCTTTAAGGTGAAACGTGGATTGTCAAAGTAAAAGCCAATCAGGCTGATTGTTTGATGTGTGGAACCATCGCAGCTTTGGATTTGTGTTTCCGAGGACAACGATTGTAAGCATTCACTCTCAAAGACCCAATCAATGTTGATAATTACCGCTGCGACTCATGGTCAATTTGCAACTTATCTCTGTAATCGCAAAATCTACAACGAAAAGTCATAAACACTTAAAAGAAAAGAAATATGCTCAACACTTACTGAACTCACAGGTATGATCGCAGCTCTGTACATTTTCAGGCTGGAAGAAAAGCGTCAACAAGCTACGTTTGACGTCACATACAAGTTTGACGTGTTATCTCGTGCTACTGTGACCATGCTTTGTGGCCCGGAGTTGGATTCTAAAAATTCGTCTCCCTGTGGGTTATTGTGCATTTTGTTGCACAACCAAAATGATGACAAAAACGATGTTTGGTGGCTTGTTGTCAGACCAGCATTTTGTTGTTGGTCCTCGGGGAGCATATCACCTTTTTGTCTCATATTTATCAACCGCGGCCTTCGGCCTTGGTCGATAAAGATGAAACAAAAGACGATATGGTCCCCTTGGACCAACAAAAAAGCTGGTCTGTCAACAAGCCACCAAACATCTTATATTGTAAAGTCTGCAAAATTGAGTTGTTTGTTTGTTTGTTTTTAACTTAAAGGCGAAGTTCGGGAGGAATTTTTCTGCGAGTACGAAGATTTGATTAATGACCTCCAGACGCGCAACTGACACTCACACCCTCTATCCAACAAATGTCTGGAACTGTTGAGATAAGCAGTAGTATGGTGGTATCTGATTACTGGACCGAGAAAAAAGGGGAAGTCACTGTTTCGTTCACTTTCGTCTCTTCATGTGAAATTGGAGACGGCCTGTAAATTAGCCTGTGGGCATAGGGAAGCTGGGTGTTGATAACTAATGATAACAGACTTGGAGGAACGAGTGGCTGTAGCACATAGCAGACATTATTTCAAAACTGCGGCTTTAAAGGGTTAAAAAAAAAAAGCTCTAGTACCAGACGAACAAAAAGAGGGTCAATCAGGGAATCGGAAACATTGAATTTGTTTCTTGGCCAAAATCGAGGATGGGGTCTAATAAAGGCTACATGGGGGTGTATGCATACTGAGGTGACGGTGCAGCTTGTTTCACAGATGGGGAAGCGCATCAAGAAGTTGGAGAAGGAGGGGGCGCAGTGGCGAGCCAAGTGGGAGGCCAGCAGCAAGGCGCTGCTCGAGATGGCCGAAGAGGTCAGTGTCTACACTCTCTTTTCATCACCTTTTTGTAGTGCTGGAAGCAGGATCTAGAAACCGTTGGTTTCTTTTCTGTTTTCTCAGCTTCTCTCCCTTTTTATATTTAGTCAAGTTTTGACTAAATATTTTAACATCGAGGGGGAATCGAGACGAGGGTCGTGGTGTATGTGTGTCTGTGTGTGTGTCTGTGTGTGTGTCTGTGTGTGTGTGTGTAGAGCGATTCAGACTAAACTACTGGACCGATCTTTATGAAATTTGACATGAGAGTTCCTGGGTATGAAATCCCCGAACGTTTTTTTCAGTTTTTTGATAAATGTCTTTGATGACGTCATATCCGGCTTTTCGTGAAAGTTGAGGCGGCACTGTCACGCCCTCATTTTTCAACCAAATTGGTTGAAATTTTGGTCAAGTACTCTTCGACGAAGCCCGGGGTTCGGTATTGCATTTCAGCTTGGTGGCTTAAAAATTAATTAATGACTTTGGTCATTAAAAATCGGAAAATTGTAAAAAAAAATAAAAATTTATAAAACGATCCAAATTTACGTTTACCGTATTCTCCACCATTTGCTGATTCCAAAAACATATAAATATGTTATATTCGGATTAAAAACAAGCTCTGAAAATTAAATATATAAAAATTATTATCAAAATTTTTTTTTCGAAATCAATTTAAAAACACTTTCATCTTATTCCTTGTCGGTTCCTGATTCCAAAAATATATAGATATGATATGTTTGGATTAAAAACACGCTCAGAAAGTTAAAACGAAGAGAGGTACAGAAAAGCGTGCTATGCAGCATAGCGTAACCACTACCCCGCTCTTCTTGTCAATTTCACTGCCAATGCCGTGAGCGGTGGACCACGAGTATACGGTCTTGCTGCGTTGCATTGCGTTCAGTTTCATTCTGTGAGTTCGACAGCTACTTGACTAAATATTGTATTTTCGCCTTACGCGACTTGTTGATATGTACTCTGTGTGTGTGTGTGTCTCTCTCTCTCTCTCTCTCTCTCTCTCTCTCTCTCTCTCTCTCTCTCTCTCTCTCTCTCTCTCTCTCTCTCTCTCTCTCTCTCTCATTCTTATACTTTTAACACCTTAGGCCCATGTTTTATGTAACAGTAAGTTGGTCTGAGCTGACAGTCATGAAAGCCTGTATGGTTTTGTTGTTACACTGATTTAGTCAAACATAGCAAGCACTATTTTTTCATGTCAAGTTCATGTGACTTGATCCTACGTCTTTGCACACCTGTGTGTGTGTGTGGGAGAGAGAGGGGGGGGATGCTGTTAGCTTAGATGCATGAACTTTAAACAAGTTCAACGTTCTTTCTTTCATCAAATTTTCTGTGAAAAAATATTCCTTTTGTTATACAAGCTGTCTTTTGTGAACAGAAAAACCAAGTGGACAAGCAGAAGGTTGTGCTAGAGAAGAAGATCGGCAAGCTGGAATCGTTATGTCGCGCGCTGCAGGGCCAGATGCATGGCAAGACATCAGACAGCCCTGTGCCTTCAGCTGATGGTAAGTCACTGGAGATCTCTGATTTGCAGTTTGTTTTCACAGCAGAATGCTTTTTTTTATCAAAATTCTTTGCAATAGATAAACTCCGAAAATAACTCGTGTCAGGTTTGTGTGGGTTCTGAAAGAGTGAATATGTTGAGCGCTTGCTTTTGATAAGATTTATTGAGGCAATCATTCCACAAATGTCCTTGTCCATGTATTTCAGACACACAGACCTGTTTACCCTTACGATTTTGGCGTAATTTATTACGATTTTCTGCAAAGAAATACGCCATTCCGCTATCCGTGTCAAGACTACAATTTTCATAAATAAAAAAAATGTAAAAAAATTTTTTATTTTTTTTTTAATTAATTCACATGTTTGGCATTGTCTTTTTTTCAATGGCAAAATGGGGTGAAAAAGCACAGGACTGACCAGAGATCATGTCTGTCTGATGAGACGCTGGAGAGCCTTGTAGTGGTGAAGTCTTGCCCTCACTCGGCAAGCGCAAGTAAAGTAGAGAAGCGCTTGACACACTGAAAAAGGCCTACTATGAGCAAAAGAAAAAGAATCGGTGATGCATGTGCTTTTGATGTGATCTTCTTTGAAATTGTGATGACTACAAAAACTGACTGATATGTTTTGTTTGTGAATGATGGATATATGTGCATGATTGCGTTTCGCAGACACAGTTGTCATGTGCGTTGTAATTGGCGACGAATGCTGGATGATTACTATTTTTGTGCCAGGATTACTATTTTTGGGGCTGAGCATTACTCCAAAACACTTATGGGGGTAAACAGGTCTGGACACACCTCTCGCTAGTTACTGGCCTACAACTTCATGTGGGAAAGTTTGCCTGAATAAAAGTATTCACTCTTCCATGAACCATACAAACCCAACAGAGTTATTCCCAATCATAATCTATTATGTGAAGAGACTTTGATATGAGGGTAGTTAACTTGTGACAAAATGTTGATGAGATTTTTTTTCTGTTTCTTTGCATATTTTAGACTTGGAAGGTTTTTTTTGTCCAAGAAGGTAGATAGATTTTTCTTTTGAAGTTTCTTAAAAAAAAAAAAAAAGAGTTATTGGTTTTATGCTTTTTTGGCAAGGCCATTAGGAGAAACTTCGTTAGCAGTGTGTCAGCAATCAATTTGTGTTGGAACTTGGATTGCTTAGCCTTTTAATTTTTTTGTTTTGCTCAATTATTAAGCACAAACATATTTTCTCTCCAGATACAACAGAAACTATAGTGCCCTCAGCCTGCGATGAAAATGCTGTGTCCACAACCACCGCCACCACCACCACGCCACCAAACACACCAGAAGAAAACACCTCCCGAGCTAGCCCTGCCCCCGACTCCTCCTCACCCCTCTCCCAGCCCCTCCCCACAGGTCAGAACGGACCAATCAGTGCGTTCGACGCAGGGGCCAGCCCGGACTCTTCTACAGAAGCGTGTCAAGCAAGGCAGACGATCGCAGCAACGGCGGCCAGTCAGGAAAACCAGGTGTCATCCAGCTGTCAAGGGGAGACAACTGGTCTGACAGAAAAGGTTCTGGAATCGCCAGCCAATGAGAACGATTCTTCTTCCTCGTCATCCACCACTGAGGCGGCAGCCAGCCCTGATGAGAATGAGGCTACAGCCTCATAGCCTGCCTTCCCCTTTTTTTGTTTGTTACTTTGCCATGCTTTTTGATTGTTTGTAAATGATGCATGTATGTATGTGTTGCTGCAGTAGAATTTGCTGTGAGCCCCTACTCCATGCAAGTGACATCTTGTGATCTTTTTTTCCCCAACTCATTGGATTGCATGATATTCTGGATCAAAAACTTGCAGACTAGAAGAAACTCTGTATGAGAATTTCTGTTTGGAAGAAATTCTGTATCAGAATTTTGTTTGCGACATTTTTTTTTTCTTTCTGAAACAGGTTTTTGATATTCTTGTCACATGGTTTCTCATAGCAGGGTTATTTGGTTTAGCTTTTGTGCTGCCACGCTGTTGAGTTTTGTCTTTCGTGTTCAGAAAAAAATGTATCCGCAATTCAAACTGCATAGTTTTTGCCTGTTTTTCTCTCTAAAGTGGTTTTCAACTGCCTTTCTCCAACGGTCCTGCCTTTACTGATGGCCCACAAGAAGACTGTTGCCAGATATTCCTGGCATTCTCCTCCTCCCTCCTTTTCACTCTCACTGGGTGGAAGCGGATAAGCACAAAGAAATACAGTATTTCTGGTCACACTGACTGGTACTACTGTTACACTTACAGTCACTCATTTAAGAGTGGGTTATTTATGGTTTGTAAATAAGAAACAGTTGGCGTTTGATTCAGTTACCGAAACAGTAGCCCCTAGCTGCACAGAAATAAAAGTTTGAGCTGCACAGAAATGAAAGTTTGAACATTATTAAGAAAAGAATGAACTACTTTTTCCTTTGTGGAGATGATGTGAGTATAGTATTGACTTGTCACAACCCGATCATGAACAAAAAATAATCCCAAAGAGATGGAAAAAAAGAAACCGCTCTTTTTTTGCGGTACAGATAATTTTCCTCCAGTGTGACTTTGGTGCTGACACATTCACCTTCTTCCTGTCTCTCATGTGACATGATAGTTCGATATTGTATTGCGTCAAGCTGCAGTACGGAAGACCTCTGTGATGATCCCTTTAGCGGTACCATCCTTATTGTGTACACTGTCATGTTCAGTGTCGCAGATCGGTTTTAGCTCTCGCGTGGAATGAGTTCATCCTCTTTTTTCACACACAAGTCACACGTAATGAGTTCACCCTGTTCCTCTGCCACCCACCAAAACTCAACAGCCTAGCGACCCCCCGCGGGTTAGGGGGAAGAATTTACCCGATGCTCCCCAGCATGTCGTAAGAGGCGACTAACGGATTCTGTTTCTCCTTTTACCCTTGTTAAGTGTTTCTTGTATAGAATATAGTCAATTTTTGTAAAGATTTTAGTCAAGCAGTATGTAAGAAATGTTAAAGGCATATGTACGCGCTCCCGTGTTTACAAAGTGTAGTTTGCCCATAATCGATGTCAAACGCACCATAAGACCATGTAATGACGATATGTCGCCATGCGCGGACCATATACATGCATTACAGCTTGTTTTAGAGTCTCAAAAACTTTGGATGTAAACAAAGACGCGGAGTTATTTCCCTTGCGTCAACGCTACCTCTGTTGGCAAATCTATAAATAGGACGATCCAGATCAAAATGAAAATTAACATATCTCAACATTGAAGGGGTCCTAGACCACAATATTTTGCAGGGAACTTAATTTAGCATGTCTCCAGCTGTTGGTAAAGCAATTAGCGTGTATAGTCATCGAGTACATATGGCTTTAAGTCCTTTGTACTGGAAACTTGCATTCTCCCAGTAAGGTAATACATTGTACTACGTTGCAAGCCCCTGGAGCAATTTTTTGATTAGTGCTTTTGTGAACAAGAAACAATTAACAAGTGGCTCTATCCCATCCCCCCCTTTCCCCGTCGCGATATAACCTTGAACGGTTAAAAACGACGTTAAACACCAAATAAAGAAAGAAAGAAACAGCCTAGCTGCTTTCAGTGCAGAATAACAGGGTTCGTACAGGTCATGGAAAACCTGGAAAGTCATGGAATTTGATTTTTAATTTTTCAGGCCTGGAAAGTCATGGAATTTCAATTCAAGTCATGGAAAGTCATGGAATTTAAGAAAAATAAGAAAGAAAAAAAAATTAACCTTTAGCACGCCAGCGGCTTTTTTTGTCGCCCAGCCATTCCCTTTTGCCAGCCAGCGGTGATTTGCGTCGCCAGCACAAGGCTTGTTCGTATGACCAACTTCTCGTTCGTATTTGCATACGAGAATAACGGTATTTTTAACGGCACTTGAGCCAAAGCGAGGCTCACTTCCTTCCGTTATCTCGTCGTGTCGTCTACGCTGCATTTGAGTCGGTTTCGTCGAAGTTTTCTGCTTTTGTTTTTGCATCGATAAAGTACTTCAGCGCTTCGACAAGCAAGATGGAGGATGATGAGTTTGAAACTTTCTTTCGAGTTGTTTCTTGACAACAAAAAGTATGCGGAATTGGAACGAATTACCAAGGAAGATCTTCGCAATGAACTGTGTATCGCGGTGAAAAAAAATGACAGTTCGTCAAGTCACAGTGACGGTTACGAAACGGAATTTACGAAAGTGCAGATGGATACAAACAGTGGCTGGTCCAGTTTAGTGAAATGACAGGACCAGCAAACATTACCGATAATCTGACTGCGTAGCAAATGCTTGACTTGCTTGTCGAAGAGACACTGCGTAGAAACTGACTCAAATTCAGTGCAAAGCAAGCCAGTGTCAAAACTGGCAGTGACAAGACGTAAAAAGTGTGCGTGTTCGGAAATGGCAACCTGTGGATCTAGTCATGGAAAATGTTATTGAGGCTCATGGAAAGTCATGGAAAAGTCATGGAATTTTGTTTCTAAAAACCAGTGGGGACCCTGGAATAAGAATTTTTTGCTGAATTAATTTAGCAGATTGACATAGGTGTCATTTACGTAATGAATTCAACAGCAAAATCCCCACTCTGCATCGGAAGCAGCCAGGCTTTTGAGAGAAATTCAAGTTTTACGCCCTCAAGGCAAAGCCATTAGGGGCATGTTCCCGGGTTTTAACCCGACTTTAGATGAGATACACAAGTGTATGCGTGTTTAGGTGGTATCAGCCATCTGCACTTACAGCAGAATGACCGAGGTCTTTTACGTGCCACTGTGGTGACACGGGGGTGGGAGATGGATACCGTCTCTGGGTCTGACCCGTGTCCGTCCCGGCCCGGATTCGAACCAGCGACCTTTCGATCACAAGTCCAGTGCTTTACCACCTGAGCTACCCGGGCCCCACTAAGCCAGGCTTTTGACTTTTGGTGTGTGTTTTAAGTTGAGGAATGACGGGCGTGGTGGTAAGACGTCGGCCTCCTAATCGGGAGGTCGTGAGTTCGAATCCCGGTCGCTGCCGCCTGGTGGGTTAAGAGTGGAGATTTTTTCGATCTCCCAGGTCAACTTATGTGCAGACCTGCTAGTGACTTAACCCCCTTCGTGTGTACACGCAAGCACAAGACCAAGTGCGCACGGAAAAGATCCTGTAATCCATGTCAGAGTTCGGTGGGTTATAGAAACACGAAAATACCCAGCATGCCTTCCCCGAAATCGGCGTATGGCTGCCCGAATGGCGGGGTAAAAACGGTCATAAACGTAAAAATCCACTCGTGCTAAAAACATGAGTGAACGTGGGAGTCTAAGCCCATGAACAAAGAAGAAGAAGGTATGTGTTTCGGGTTTAGGAATGCTCGTATAGCGCGTAAAGCCTAAACGGATCTGTGGTGGTGAACATGATGGCTTACACAAAGAGGATTGCTCTTGTATGCTTCCTCTTTTTGTGTAACTTTGATGTGTTCCTGCATGTACAAACTGCTGGTTGTGAAAGAGTGGACATGCTTGTGTGGTTTCTGTGTCTCTGCGGCCGCTCCAAATGCTCCTTAAGAATGGATTGTGTTACACTGCTGCTGAGGTTTGTGTGTGGGAAGTGTTTTGAAAACCTGTGTAAAAAGTGTGGATATGTTGAACTGATGTGTAGGCTTGATGGTAGAAATATTTTTCTTTTAATTGTTTTTGGAATTTCTTTTTTGTACAACCAAGGTCAAAATTCACATTTGCAGATAAATTTGTGCGTGTCAAAAAATTCTGATCAATTTACTGGACACAAGATCTGGACAGACGTGTTAATTGAATTCAGTTGTTGGTTCTTCGGGTATGACTGAGTACAGTTTTTGTGGTTGATAATTCTCTTTCAAGTCTTGCTCATACAATTATGAACAATGTCCTTAATAGTAGAAGTAGTTTTCAGTTTCAGAGCCCTCGCGAAATTATTTTCAGTTCTTGAACACTTAGAACACTACCTGAATTATGTAAATTTGGGTAAGCAGGCCTCTCCTTTTCCTTGTTCTTCAGAGAAAGAGAGAGAGAGCGTGGTGTGCATGTTGGAATCTGTCTGCTTACTATAGTCATCTAGATTGTAATTTTTTCCTTGTCTTCCTGTTTTTGATTTGGGCTGTTTCGTCCAAGAATGCATATTGTCTAGGCATGGTACAGAATAAAGTGTACTGCTTTTGCTACCCAATTTTTGTATTTGATTGTGTGACTTTGAAAGAGATTATTGTAATGGAGGAAAACTGTACAGTTAGTTTTCTTGAGGGTGATATGGACAGACATGAATCTGATGGATGTCTTTTATTAGATACCGATATATTTACAACACATGTGGAGGAGTCAGGAAATTGATGAATGATACATTCAGAGTCTGATAATGGGCGGTTCTGGTGAGGTTATGCCCCCTCTTTCTTTCGGCTGGTAACTGGCGCCACCTCGCGGCAAGATCACACGAGAAAGAAAAGAAAACTTGCATTGGTCCGAAATGGATATCGGTTTGGTAACAGTTCGTGTGTAAGTTGTGCATTTTATACGGTAAACAGACAATGGTCGGTTCTGGTGAGGTTATGCCCCTTCTTTCTTTCGGCTGGTAACTGGCGCCACCTCGCGGCAAGATCACAGGAGTTGTCTCGGGTTATCACCCCAGAAGCGCTTGAATGTTTTCAGAACACAGCACATTCTTTTAAACAATCGTGGACAAGTCTAAAAATTTTGATTCACAACACAACATATTCTCACAAACCAAGAGTAAATGAGTCAGAAAGTTGACATGTTCAGAACACGATATTCAGAACACAACACATTTTGAAAAAGTAGAAAAGTCTAAAAGTTGATATATTGAACAAACAAAAGTGGATGCGTTTGAAAATGGATACATTCAGAATATAACACTGTGTCACAAACAAGAGGGACGATTCAAAATTGATATCGGAGCACAACATGTTTTCCCAAACAAGAGTGGACAATTATGACTACACCGTTTCGTTTTGTTACCTCCCTTACATCGAATACCTAAAGACCTGTGCTCATCTGACCAGACGGACACGTCCGCCCACAAACGTTTCTGTCTATTCTGTGAATGTTCTGTTGATACCACATGTAGTTATAAAATATAAGACTGAAAAATGGGCTGGAGGGGGGGTGGGGGGGGATGTGGGCACCCTAACCTCTTACTGATACCGTACCTACTTGAGTGAGCCGCTGCACAATTCATCAAAGGGTCATTTGAAAGCACCAATCCAGTTGAATTCCGTCTTTGGAAACAAATCGTTCGCTGGATGCTTTCAACTTGAACGAAAGATGAACAGGGTTTAAATGTCAACTTCATGTATGTTAGAAATAGTCATGATCTGGGTTGTAGTACAAAAATGCACTGATTATGGGGAAAATTGATTATCTAATCACTGTAATGGTAACTCTCGGATGATGTGTGGTTTCAAGTAGAAAGGTTGTCGGGTCAGATTTCAGATGACCAGGAACTACTTTAGACGATGGAGAAAAAATTCTGCGCAAATGCTGACTCATGTTTTTGACTGCTCTTTGCTTCTCGTCCATGCTGTAACAGTTATACTAATTAGACCACTGCCTACAACCCATCAACTGAGTACTGAAAACTGTGGTATCTGGGATGAAATGACGCCCTTGGGACCAGACAGAAGAACCGTACATTGCATTTGGCCTGTTATATGGGGCCATTTGTGCGAAAACAGTCATGTATATAAACAACTTAAGGGACAATTAACAGATAATGTACATTCTTGAAAGGTGTCCTCTTCTCGGATGGGCAACATATAATGTCCTTTCTTGACAGGTATCCTCTTCTCGGCCGGATAGGCCTTACATCGCAGGCACCCCTAAAGTCAGATACTTATTTGTTTTAATCAGACTTTTGAAGCCTGGGTGTATTGAAGATTTTCTCCCCAGACACCCTGGGACAGGACACAAACAAATCCTCATTGCCATGCTTTTAGCTGACACTCTTTCCATGGCTGGTCGACACTAACAATACAGAAAGAATTTTGTCAAACAATGACCACAAAGACAAATTCTAATAAGAACTTGACATAAGAGTCTGAAACTGTGACCAGGGGTATTTTACTCCTTAAAGCCCCAGTCTGTCTCAAATGGTTTACAGAACGATTTTAATCTTCTCACGAAAAAGCAGTTCTAACCTTATGGAACACACTTGCAATAGCATTTAACAGCATTAAATGACACAGTTAGTTTGAATGGCTATTTAGCTTGCGTAAACAACACACCAGATTTTGTGGTTTATTTTACACCAGAGCCATCGTATCCTTAGCGGATTATGACATTATTCAGTTATTCTGCAGAAAAACAGAAATGCTGGAGAAAAACCGTCTTTTCTGCAGCATTTCTGCATAATGTCTTTCGCCGAAGCAACGGGTTTTTCTGGAGCAAAACATTTTACTGCAGTCAAATTGAAATCAAGAATGCTGCAGTAAAACGGTGCTGTTGTTTTACCGGAGAAAAACTGTTTACACTTTTTCTTCAGCATTTTGGCATTATTCAGTTATTCTGCAGAAAAACAGAAATGCTGGAGAAAAACCGTCTTTTCTGCAGCATTTCTGCATAATGTCTTTCGCCGAAGCAACGGGTTTTTCTGGAGCAAAACATTTTACTGCAGTCAAATTGAAATCAAGAATGCTGCAGTAAAACGGTGCTGTTGTTTTACTGCAGGAAACCTGTTTACACTTTTTCTGCAGCATTTTGTACTGGCTCATTATAATGTTGGAGCACGCGAGCCCCCCTCTGTCGAGAGATGGACTCATCCAGAATTACCAATAGTTGTGCGTGACACGAATGTATTTTGTCTGTCTGACTATCCCAGGGGGCGACGCGATATAACCTTGAACGGTTGAAAACGACGTTAAACACCAAATAAAGAAAGAAAGAAAGAAAGTAAAGGGGGCGACGAATACAAACGCTACTTTACAAGGTCGTTCGTTTTTCTCCAGAAAAACTGTCACAGACTATTCTGAAGAAAAAGTTAATCGCAATAATGCTGCAGAAAACCAAGTAAACATTATGCTTCAGAAAAACTGTTTTACTGCAGTAAAAAGCATTGCTTCCGCGAAAGATGACATTATGCAGAAATGCTGCAGAAAAGACAGTTTTTCTCCAGCATTTCGGTTTTTCTCCAGAATAACTGAATAATGTCATAATCCGCCAAGAGCCAGTACAAAATGCTGCAGAAAAAATGTAAACAGGTTTTACTGCAGCATTCTTGATTTCAATTTTACTGCAGTAAAATGTTTTGCTGCAGAAAAAAACGCTGCTTCGGCGAAAGATGACATTATGCAGAAATGCTGCAGAAAAGAACGGTTTTTCTCCAGCACTTGTCTTTTCTGCAGAATAACTGAATAAAGTCATAATCCGCTAAGGATACCATCGTGGATCCGTGTCACACACTTTTCTTTTTTTTCTCACAATTTCGTCGTCAGTTTTAAGAATGTTTGTGTTACAAGCTGTCAATTTATTATTTAGATTTTAAAAGTTAGGTCTAGCGCCAAAACGAGGCGTCTGATTGTGGTACTAGACAATCCGGCTGGCCATGCAAAAATAAATTCTTTGAAAAATGCCCGCTCTTTACGGAGGGCACCTAGGATGTTCTCAAACGGTGAGTGTTTAAACGAAAGGGTGTTTATGCTGTGGGTAAAAAGCCTGGCAGTGTCTGTGACCAGAAACTGATTTTTTACGTGAAGCTGAGTGTGCTTTTAACAATTGCTCCAAAATAATGATACTTTTTTTCTTCGTTGTTTAGATTTCTAATAAGGCATCTTCCTTGCACTTAAGTTTTGTGTCCCTCATTACGCGTAGTTCACAATTACACCAATCCTGTCAATTTGACATGGATTTTTAAACTCCTTCGCCAACGTCCTAGAACGCAAAGCTAATTTTCATGAAAATGACATCATATTCCACGAGCGGGTCAGGGTGCCCTGATCGTCTGCGTTGAATGAGGTTGCGCGTAATTAGGCAGACCCTGTCATGGTTCACAGCACAGGCACGCGACACTGGTTCGTGGCTTCCCAGTTCACCGTCTGTTCGGTTTCGGCATACACTATATCATAGTATAATTATATCATATCAGTGCAGAGAATCGGTTCTTCTGTTTCAGTGTGCCGGCAAGCCTCGGAACCGCAGTGTTACTGATTTCACGGTTGAATTCGCACTGCACCGCTGCCGCGACTTCAAAAACCTGAGACGGCATAATGAGAAAGAGTTCCGCCATGGCCGGGGTCTTGTGTGTGCATGTGTGTGTGTTGTTTTGTGTGTCAGTTGTGTGTGTGTGTGTGTGTTGTTTTGTGTGTCAGTTGTGTGTGTGTGTGTGTGTGTGTGTTGTTTTGTGTGTCAGTTGTGTGTGTGTGTGTGTGTGTTGTTTTGTGTGTCAGTTGTGTGTGTGTGTATGTTTGTGTGTCCGTATTCATTTTAGGTGGGAGAGGGGGGGTGGGGGTCTCCTAAGCCTTTCCATACTTAAAATACACTAGCTTTTGTGTAATTGACAAAATTGTGTTGAGGGGGGATAGACCGCCTCGTATTGAGGTCTAACGAATGACGTATCACAACGTGCGCGGTCGTCCTTGGCGGTCAAGAAAGCCGCGGGCGCCGCCGCGATCATTGCGCAGACGACACTTCTAGACCGCCAATATTTTTTGTGCGCATCACGTGCTCCACAAAAATCGGCCGGAAACGAAGCAATTGGGAAACCTGGATAGTAAGTCAGTCCTACTACACTGAAGTGCGGTCGAAGACTGAGCCGTCTCCAAAGCTCGTATGCAGTGTAGTACTCAGTGTAGAACACAGTGTCAGAGTCGTGTGCCTGTGGCCCACAACTGTCTGAGTGCACAGGCAGCTCGTGCGGTTATAAGTCGGCCACTCAAACTGGGCCACATTGTCTGAAAACCGTGACCAGTGACTCACTGAAGTCGATCATTCCAGATCTGACGGCGATAATAATTTCACAGTTTCAAGTTGCTGCAGTAGTTTGCACAGTTTAACTTGATGCACCCCCCCCCCCCCCCCCCGACACACACACACACTCACACGGACACACATACGCACTCAAAAGACCCTCGATCTCTGATCCTGCCTTTCCGAATGCACATTTGAGGTTTCGTTTCGTCCGATTGAGATATATATTCGTCGCGATTGCAAAGAAAGAGAGAGAGAGAGAGATGAGCCTGTGTTGAATTTTACAGGAGAGGAGGAGACTCCGGCTATTTGAGAATCTATTAATTGTTAACTCTACACGGCCGCGGAATAGACTATGTTCGGAAATAACTCCGTCGCGTTTTTGTTTTTGTTTTGTTTATTTAATAGGCTGTCAAAGAGTTGTATCCCTTAAATGCGCGCGCGCGTGCAGTGTGTGTGTGTGTGTGTGTGTGTCGTGTATGCGTGCCGGTGTGCGTGCGTGCGTAAGTGTATGCTTCCATAAAACAGGCTATACAGTGAGGTTTAATAAAATAAAATGATTAATAAACAGCCACTGTCTGCAGCAGCGATGGCTGCACGATTATCTCAGTATAGCTCCCCAACAGAAAGTTGACAGCGAAAACAATAATATTGTGCTGCACTACTTTTTTCGACCAAAAAATACTGAGTGGATCTCAAAATTGTCTGCACCGCGAAAATGGTGAGACCATAATGTTGGTGCTTTCATACTTATCTTCTGTAAGAAATAATTCTGACTGGCAAGGACACCGAAGCTTGCCGCCACGACTGTGTTTCGAGCACACACTTTGCTTTTCACCTTGCACTGGTTGTGAGAAGAAAAGAGAAGAGAACAATGTCAAGTATATATGTATATAAAATGAAGAAAACTTGAAAAATTAAACTGAGTCGACACTAATTAAATAAAAACTGAACAATGCTGACACTCTCATGTCTTTGTTTCTAAAGAATAGCAAACAATGTCCAGTGAAACAAACGAAACTTGAGGAATTAACCAAACAACAACAACAACAACAACTTAGTAAAAGTTAAGACACGATCACTCCTGAGAGAGACACGGACTAACAACTTAGGGCAGTCATTCTGAACTCCAACCCCAGTCACTGGAACAATCGTAACAATTTTTCACCCCGAAAAAGGAAGGCACCGTCAGTATGGAAAGCGAGTTGTAACCAAATCAGCCCGCTGGAATGTTATTTTGTCCGCTGGTAGCTACTCTCTGTCTGTGACATTCTGAAGTACGCGACTGAGCTCTCATTGTATCGATTTCTGTGACAATCTTGCGTCCATGGCCTACTGAGGCAGCATCTTGCCTCTCTAAATATGGAAATCTGCAAAAATAATAGGACACGGCCGGTGTTTTGTTTCTCTTCCGGCCTCTGTCTATTTCGTGCCTGGCTTCTAATGCGACGTGATTTTCTGCTAACAGGATTTGACATTTAGAGCCAGATTTCATTTGTTTCAGCACTCCGAGAGATAAAAAAAAAATAAAAAAATTACTGTGATGAAGGGATAGAGATAAATGTAGTAAACGAAAGAACCGGGGATATTGTTGATCAAATTTAAGAGAACATCAGCAAATTTCGAATATGGACACACACCGTGACACACACACTGCACACACGCACGCACGCACGCTAGTACGCACGCACGCTAGTACGTAGGTCAGTATATGTACGTACGCGCGCACGCGGCACTGACGCACACACACACACACACACACACGCGGCACGGCACAAACAATCAATCAATCCATCAACCAGTCAGCAAATCAATCAACAGCAGGACCATCTAAAGATAAAATGTATACAATGTAAAAGCAAAAGCGAAGGCAGTCAAATTGTGATACATTGTAGTACATGTAGCAATGTCAGTTGATATCAATAGTGACTCGACGACGACGATGGTGATGAGGATGAAGACGATGTTGATGATGATGATGATGACGACGACCTTTTTTCCTAACACTGGTGTCGATATTTCTTTGTTGTGCTGGTGCTGATGTTGATGTGGTGAGATCGCTTAGTGAAAATATCATCCTTCAGTAAAGTCCGGATTTTGTGTCTTCCATGAAGGTCAATCGATTAAAAAAAAGTCGCGTAAGGCGAAAATACAATATTTAGTCAAATAGCTGTCGAACTCAGAATGAAACTGAACGCAATGCCATTTTTCAGCAAGACCGTATACTCGTAGCATCGTCAGTCCACCGCTCATGGCAAAGGCAGTGAAATTGACAAGAAGAGCGGGGTAGTAGTTGCGCTAAGAAGGATAGCACGCTTTTCTGTACCTCTCTTTGTTTTAACTTTCTGAGCGTGTTTTTAATCCAAACATATCATATCTATATGTTTTTGGAATCAGGAACCGACAAGGAATAAGATGAAAGTGTTTTTAAATTGATTTCGACAATTTAATTTTGATAATAATTTTTATATATTTAATTTTCAGAGCTTGTTTTTAATCCGAATATAACATATTTATATGTTTTTGGAATCAGCAAATGATGGAGAATAAGATAAACGTAAATTTGGATCGTTTTATAAATTTTTATTTTTTTTTACAATTTTCAGATTTTTAATGACCAAAGTCATTAATTAATTTTTAAGCCACCAAGCTGAAATGCAATACCGAAGTCCGGGCTTCGTCGAAGATTACTTGACCAAAATTTCAACCAATTTGGTTGAAAAATGAGGGCGTGACAGTGCCGCCTCAACTTTCACGAAAAGCCGGATATGACGTCATCAAAGACATTTATCAAAAAAATGAAAAAAACGTTCGGGGATTTCATACCCAGGAACTCTCATGTCAAATTTCATAAAGATCGGTCCAGTAGTTTAATCAATCAATCAATCAATCAATCAATGAAGCTTATATCGCGCATATTCCGTGGGTACAGTTCTAGGCGCTCTGCAGTGATGCCGTGTGAGATGAAATTTTATACGGCCAGTAGATTGCAGCCATGTCGGCGCATATTTACCTTTCACGGCCTTATTCCAAGTCACACGGGTATGGTAGACAATTATTAACTGTGCCTAAGCAATTTTGCCAGGAAAGACCCTTTTGTCAATCGTGGGATCTTTAACGTGCACACCCAATGTAGTATACACGGGGGGTGGTTCGGACACCGAAGAGAGTCTGCACACAAAGTTGACTCTGTGAAATAAATTTCCGCCGAACCTGGGATCGAACTCGCGCTGACAGCGGCCAACTGAATACAAATCCAGCGCGCTACCGACTGAGCTATATCCCCGCCCCCGTTTAGTCTGAATCGCTCTACACACACACACACACACAGACAGACACACACACACACACACACGCACATACACCACGACCCTCGTTTCGATTCCCCCTCGATGTTAAAATATTTAGTCAAAACTTGACTAAATATAAAAAGTAGGTCAACAAACAACAAAACAAACAAAGAAAGAAAGAAACAATGGCAACCAATTTGCTTCGCATGCTTGTCCCTATAGTTCCATGCGGCAGGACCCCGGAAACAACAGCAGCCCGTCAGCTGACCCAGTGAAGCCTTGATTATCTCTGGCCCGCCACAACAACTGAAATCAACAAGGGCGTGAGTCACCAAACGCAGTTGCCTCCCTTCAGCTGTGTTGCCATCGCCGACAGTATCCATGCATCGGTTTGCTGTGTTGGGATGGTGCCGTTTCGACGATTCAGTTGCGAAGTGAGCCCGTGATGGTTAGGTCGTACGGTGTTAATCTATGTGTGTGTGAGTGTGTGTGTGTGTGTTTTCCACCGTGAGATGCATGTCAGTTTTATTTCAGTTCTGCGTGTGTGTGTGTGTGGATATGCGTGTTTGTGTGTGTGTGTGCTAATGCCGGGTTTGCTAGTGTGTGCGAATGTGTGTGTCATTGTATTTGTTCAAGAGAGATAGACAGACTGAGACAGACAGCTAGACAGACAAACGGACCGTGACGGCAGAGCGGACCACAGGCAGAAGAAAGACTTTCTGTGATAGTAGTAGTCCAGTGGACGATACCTTCCGCCTGTGAGCGGACAAAACTTGAGACGGGGAAAGGGGGGGGTAGTCAGGTCGTCATTTCCCGATTTTGACCTTAACCCCTCAAAAAATACCTCGGAGAATGTTTTGACTGTTTTGAACTCTGTGATGTCTGTAGATTACAGATCCGACGGATGACACTCTGTCATCCTTGGGCATTTTGATGTATTCAAGATGGCGGACAAGATGGATTCCAGACTGCAAAATAGTCGAAACTGCATGCTATAAACTAGCAGAACTGTATTTATTTATGTTTTCCGGGAGATAAAACGGGAGTTAATATGCATAACAACAGTTACATGATTAGCAGACACTATAACCCGAATGGCTGATCTGTTGGGGGACCGTTAAAACTGGTTAACGGAGCAGGATGATATAGTTTTAGCAATATATTTTTTTCAGTTACAGCTAATGGTTTAAGCTTATATGTGTTGTGGGCTTTGATTACTGTTGCACTTTGCTTGACCTTCATCGCATTTCAAGGTCATATGAATGTCAAATGTTCATTCAAATGATAAAGGATTATACTATTTTTGAAGATAAAATGACGAAATGTGTTCATCTTCTCAAAACTTGCCATGAATAAAAACGTTCACCAACACTGAAGGTCACATGTTTTCAAGGTCAAACAATTTCAAGGTCATATATTTTAATGTCTGCAAAACCATCACTTAGCACGTGCATCACTACAAAGATCACTGTCAAGAAGACGAAGCTGAGATTGTGTGGCCATGTAACAAGAACAGGCGGGCTCTCCAAGACCATCTTACAGGGTATGGTGCGCGGAAAGAGAAGATAGAGAAGACAAATGAACAGAGGGACAGATATCATTACAGTGGATTGGGAAATGTTTTGCAACTTCCCAAAAATTGCTCACAGTCACAGCCGCCAGAGGTGGAGACAGCTTATGAAGCGCTCGTCGTTGAAGTGACCCTAGCATCCTGGTGGGTTCCAGAAACAATGAGTGACTTGGTCGGTGAGCAAGCAGATAACAACTTAATCCTGGAAAAGTGGCTGTAATACCCAGAATAACTTAAAGTTATCTTGTGCTCTTTTTTTAAGAAGATCTAGTCAGGTGAGGAATGTATACATCAGACGAAAGGCCTTGTAAGGTGTCACAGCGCCAAGCGATTCGGCATATACACAGTGTTGTGTCAGTTAGTGACGCCCCAAGAAGGTGTATTAGGCGTCAGGTCAAGAGGCTAAACCTGATGTACCATGTCTCACATACAAAAGACCTCTATCTCATAACGTAAAGGTCATGGCGACGAACCAGGGATACTGGTTAGTATGCACTTTACCTCGCCGATGACCACACAGGATGATGTGTAGTTTACCACTCCAGATGACCAGGCGGGATGACCACGCTGGTTTACCACACACGATGACATGGTCATGCAGTGAGTTTCCAGTTTGAGGGCAGCCACCATCGATCCTTTTTATATTTAGTCAAGTTTTGACTAAATATTTTAACATCGAGGGGGAATCGAAACGAGGGTCGTGGTGTATGTGCGTATGTGTGTGTGTGCGTGCGTGTGTGTGTGTGTGTAGAGCGATTCAGACTAAACTACTGGACCGATCTTTATGAAATTTGACATGAGAGTTCCTGGGTATGAAATCTCGGAACGTTTTTTTCATTTTTTTGATAAATGTCTTTGATGACGTCATATCCGGCTTTTCGTGAAAGTTGAGGCGGCACTGTCACGCCCTCATTTTTCAACCAAATTGGTTGAAATTTTGGTCAAGTACTCTTCGACGAAGCCCGGGGTTCGGTATTGCATTTCAGCTTGGTGGCTTAAAAATTAATTAATGACTTTGGTCATTAAAAATCTGAAAATTGTAAAAAAAAATAAAAAATTATAAAACGATCCAAATTTACGTTTATCTTATTCTCCATCATTTGCTGATTCCAAAAACATATAAATATGTTATATTCGGATTAAAAACAAGCTCTGAAAATTAAATATATAAAAATTATTATCAAATTTTTTTTTTCGAAATCAATTTAAAAACACTTTCATCTTATTCCTTGTCGGTTCCTGATTCCAAAAATATATAGATATGATATGTTTGGATTAAAAACACGCTCAGAAAGTTAAAACGAAGAGAGGTACAGAAAAGCGTGCTATGCAGCATAGCGTAACCACTACCCCGCTCTTCTTGTCAATTTCACTGCCTATGCCGTGAGCGGTGGACCACGAGTATACGGTCTTGCTGCGTTGCATTGCGTTCAGTTTCATTCTGTGAGTTCGACAGCTACTTGACTAAATATTGTATTTTCGCCTTACGCGACTTGTTTCAATTGCCGAAATGGTAGCGGATGACTATGCCTGATGACCAATAAATGACAACGCCCGATGATTACGCAGGATGTCATGTAGATTACCAGTACGGGTGACCGGTGAGAATTGCCGGTGCGGATGACCAGTGTGGATGACCTGTGCAGATGACCATGAAGGATGACCAGTGCAGATGACCAGTGCGGATTACCGGTGCGGATGTCCAGTGCAGATTATCATGAAAAATTACCAGTGCGGATGACGAGTGCGAATGATTAGTGCAGATGACCAGTGCAGATTATCATGAACTATGACTAGTGCAGATGACCAGTGCAGATGATCATGAAGGATGACCTGTGCGGATGACCAGTGCAGATGATCATGAAGGATGACCTGTGCGGATGACCAGTGCAGATGATCATGAAGGATGAATAGTGCGGATGACCGATGCGGATGATCACAAAAGGATGACCAGTGCGGATGACCGCAAAGGATGACCAGTGTGGATGACCGATCCAGATGACCGGTGCGGGTGACCGGTGAAGGTGACTGTTGCACATGCCCAGTGCGGATGACTACGATGGATGACCAGTGCGGATTTGTGCAATTTCCAAGGAGTAGACATCGACATAAGATGGCACACGCACATTGACCGACTGCGCAACCACAGCATGCTGTTGCACATGGTAAATTTCTCCACAGCCACACTTCAAAATTAGCATGACTTCAGTTGGTGTAGGTTCTACTCCAGGCGGTTTTCTGCCCATCCTACAACCACCCGGAGTCAACTGGATCAAGATTTGGAAGATCCCCGTAGAATTGCAATACAGCCCTTTTCAGATGGACGTTCAGCAATGGGCTGATGTGGGCGGTAGTTTTTGATTTATGTGGACTGGTGCTTGGAGGTTCTAGTTAGCCAGGTTTCATATCTCTCACGTGATATGTTGTTTGATATTTTGCACCTGTAGCACTCGCTTACAAACTGCGACATTTGCTGACAGACTTCACCGATTTTCACGCATGGATCTTCTGCAGAGAAATCAAGCACACCTACGAGCACACTCGTTAATGAACAGCTGTCACCAGATGGCATACGCTTCCATCTACAATAGCTCTATCGTCTGGTAAACAATCAAATCGGAGAAAACTAGTCTATCACGATGTTCTTTGATCATCGCCCGCCATTTTGTAAGATCAATTTACAAGTTTTATCTTCGACAGTGAAACCTGTGCTTTGGAACACCGTACGCACTAATCGCAAGTCCACGAATAACACAGGTTTCACATCTTCTCAGCCTGGATGTAATTCCATACACACTCATGTGCAAATTGTTTCCATTCAGCAGAATGAAACACGTCAAATGCCTTTGCTTTTTGTCTTGGAAGAGGAGCTCAAGTACGGACACGGACAACACTCCAGGCCATATTGTACGTGTCGTCATATTACTGATTACGTTTTCCCGACGTCATGAAGTTATGACGCCATTCTAGCCCTTCTTTCTATGGAATGCCTTTTGTGTCTAAACAAAAAAATCAACATTTGCTAATTTTCCTATAATTAATTTTTTCTCAATTTGCCCAAGGATTTAAAGATGTCATCCTGCGGATTTGTAAACTTCAGGAGTTAAACTACCCAAAACCATTAAAACATTTTCCGAGGTATTTTTCAAGGGGTTATTGCCCTGCCGTAAGGACTAGGGGGGGGGAGTGGTGGTTCGGGTGAGATTGATTTGGTGCGAACTGGATTTTGACTCGCCCAACACTGCAGACGGATTGACCACACCGCAGTACTGTCACAGTGTAAGTTCATCTTCCCGGCGGCTGTCCCAGGAACCAGCCGAAACTGGCTTCTACTCATACATCGTTACGTTCGATGCTTGCTCCCCCCCCCTCCCCCCTCTAGACAAACAACAAATTAACATTGAAATCCGTCAATAAGCAACCATTGCCTAGTGCCTCCTAACACTGAGTCAGTATAGATCAGTCACTATAATCACTGTTCAGTATGTCTGTATGATATGTATGTCCCCGGAACTTCAACTACTACCAAGCCCTTCACCATGAAATGTCAAACCGCCCCCCCCCACCCCCCCCCTCCACCGTAAACAACAAGACCAAAAACACTCTCAAGAAACATCAGACACTGCAGTCTATAAAGCTTTCACTTTAGTCCTAAAACCGAGGGCCATGATGCAGCTCCTCTGTTCACACTTGGCTGCACACCAATAAATCTGCTTATTCCCCCCTCTGCTTCTTTACCTCTGTAAACTTGTAGAGCTAGTTATTTTTCGATAATGACCCAGCAACCAAACAAATAACGAGCCAGCAACAGCCTAAATCCTCGATAGTGCAATGGGTGCAATGGGTTGAGAAGCTGTTCTGTTTTGGTACTACTTTTGCGACTGAAAAGTTCCGAACGCTCTATACGTACGAAATATACATCTCTGGAGCAAACAATACAAACATACCGCATTTAAATTAACAACTACAGGCCTGAACACATGAATCTCCATATAAAATCCATGAGTTAGGTTGTTTTCTGAATCTAGATCTGCCGTGCACACACCGTTCATCACAAGCAAATTCCCAAGGCAAGTAACTCATACTCTTGCCGACAAGAGTAGTTCCCCTTCTTTTAACGCAGTTTCTTCGACAACACTGACTGCAATCCGACGGTCAGTTTTCAACAATATTTCATTTTATAAACAGTTCACACGCAACCAAATGCACACATCTCATCAATTTAAACAACATAAAGCGGTTTCATACACTATTTTCCCCAGAAAACTGAACTTCATACAGTAATTAACGTTGGAACACGGGTGCAAAAGTTCGTCTGCTAGTCCCATTTGACGAAAGAACACTATCCTAAACGATACTAAAACATAAACAGAACACACAATATCTGCCTTTTCCGCCACAGCAGAATAACAGCATATCTGTGTACTTCATTTTAGTCTAAAACAGGGAAACTGACAAGAAGTGTTAACAGAATGGAATGATTTGCACGGAACTATACAACCGCGCATTAATCGATCGCCTGCGCAGGTTGACTGGTTGAGTGATTCGGATTCGATCAAACTTTCGCACAAAAACTCCTGTTTTCTTTGAATAACTGAAGAAAGGGGGAATAAAGAGGTTACACACCTCGTCTCAGTGATTATTAAAAATAATGGTCTCAGTTCGCGGTCATGAAAAAGCTCGCTGAAGCTCGCATTTTTCATGATCCGCTAACTTCGACCATTATTTTTAATAATCACTGAGACTCGGCATGTAACCTCTACGTAAATATCACGAAATTATCGTGACACACTATTATGTGCTGGACTCCACGAAACGGAAGCGGCTTACTGCGTAAATGATTTATTATTTTTCCACTTGTGTTATGCTGACATTTTGGGCTTGTTGCCATTACACTTGTATGCGTGATGTTATCTATTCTTTGATGTTATTTTTCTGTTGTACATACGCTTTCAACGTGGTCTAGTCAGTTCCGTCATGAACATTCGGTTTGTCTGTCTGGCATTGGTTGAATCTGAAATAGAGTGTGTGTGTGTGTGTGTATGCAGTGTGTGTGTGTGTGCGCGCGCGCGTGTGTGTGTCAGTGTGTATGTGTATGTGTGCGTGTGCACCGGCGTCAGTTTACCGCTGCCACCCCCCCCCCCCCCTTCTTCAGCCCTTCGTGTCAGTATTTAGTTTTACTTTTCCTTTAAACAAACACACACACACACACACACACACACACACACACACAATGTGACACAGTGTGTCACACACACAATGTGACACACACACTGACACACCAAAAATAACGAAATAACGATCGACACTGGATCAAGTCAAAAACTTTTATTTACATCAATTCAAAACTAAGTGGTCCATGATAGTGTACTTGTATGCCGCTGTTCAGTGACGTCATTCACTGTGACACCTGATCCAGAGACAGAACACGAGATAATTATTAAAAAAAAAGGAAGAAACAATTAAACACAAAAATCCCGGTAAAAAGCACCAATTATGAAAGTGAGGTTGATCCATCAATGACAAAATCAAGGATGACGCCATTTATCAGCCATATTTTTCTTCGGTCATACGAACTAGTCAGATGCACTACATACACGCAGTCACAACAAACGCTGATCTTACTGTCTAGACCAGAGACAACCAACCAACAACACAGAATAATTGACTCTTGGAACATGGACTTTGGGGCTGCTTGGGTTGATAAAGGTTACTCATAGAGGGAAACAAATACTTTGCAAATGCTCATGTATTCGCACTAGTCACTGCGTTATGCACACATGTGGTCAAACATTTGTTTACACAAAATATGTTCCAAACCACAGAGTTTAAGTTCCTTCGGCTTATTTAAAACAAAATATATTTTCAACGACAGCCACATTTTCACAGAAACTGGCTGTGGCGTCGTTACAATATCAAAAACACTACAGAAAAACGTGTTTTCAACAACACATACACCAAGAAGAAAACATAATAGACAGTCCAACTTTGTTGTCACACTTCCGTAGCGATTTTGCTACAACAATTAAAAAATACAATACATGGCTTGGGAAGACTGATGTTAAAATGAGTGGTGAGAATTGAACTTTCCAGAAATATAATAGCGGTGTAAGAGAGGGGAGAAAATCGAAAAGAAAATGGAGTGGCGGTTGCGGGAGAGAAATAGTGTCACTTCTAATGCCATAATCGCAAGCACTTGTGGCGGCGAAAAGAAGTGAAAGTTGTTTACGCCGCACAGCTTACAGTTTGCAAAGCCTGCGTCCTTGAACACTCTGGACTGCTGCCAAAAAAATGGGACGGCTGCCAATGACTTGTGCGTGTTTTGCTTCAGCAAGAGTTGAAAAAGTCAAGCAAAGCGATTCGCCGCGGCGCTGCGTTTGACAGAACGGATAATACATGAGTGCCGAGTGCACCAACTGCGCCCGTGACAAAAACTCCATGCAACCCAAAACCAGATATATAGCTGAATGACTTTATATTTTATTGTATAATCAATACTGATAAGCCTGCATTTTCTGGTGAGGCCGGACCCTTATATCAAAAGAAAACCAAATCTCCATTTTTCATGAGATCTTTTTGTTTGTTTGTTTACGTTTATTAGTTTGTGAATGGCCCATGCTGGCTTTATGCTGCTGCAGAAATCTCTTTCTAATGCATGTGGTTGCTTGTTGGATTGTAACCTCCCTTCACCGACCCATGCATGCCGGGACCGCTTATGTACGGTTGGCCTAGTGGTAAGGCGTCCGCCCCGTGATCGGGAGGTCGTGGTTTCGAACCCCGGCCGGGTCATACCTAAGACTTTAAATTTGGCAATCTAGTGGCTGCTCCGCCTGGAGTCTGGCATTATGGGGTTAGTGCTAGGACTGGTTGGTCCGGTGTCAGAATAATGTGACTGGGTGAGACATGAAGCCTGTGCTGCGACTTCTGTCTTGTGTGTGGCGCACGTTATACGTGGTCGGCTGGGCGTTAAGCAAACAAACAAACAAACCACTAATGTATTTCGGACGACTTAAAAACAGAAACTACCACAACAAGAGTTCTGATCGACAAATTACAAGTAACAAAACTCAGTCTGAACGAAGATGTCCTTATTACTGTTAATATCTAGCAAAACAGCTGCCCCTGTTTGTCATTTATTTAAAAAGTTTACTGTCTTTCAGTGTAGTCTCTGATGCTTTAGCTCATCAAAAAAATAGAAAACTATCCCAAAACAAACAATTCTATAAAAAAAAGAATGTACACCCTCACAGAAAAGACAGTTGCATACATGCAGCATTTATGTTCAACTTCAAACTCGAAGAAGATTATTGGGTTGTTTTGTCAGTGTGAAGATTCAACACCATACAATTACTCCCATAGATGTATGTATTGCATAAAGCACAAACAAGAGAATTGGATGTAAAATGTGCCACAATGAAACTGAAAGTTCAATAGTGTCGATACATGTGTACATGTATGTCAGATGTGCTTCCCACTGTTGAGTACGTTTTTCCTTTCAATCTAAGACAGGCTTAGCCACACACAAAAAAAAGCAGAAATGATACATATATATCAAGCATTGTTGTAAAAAAGTATTATTAAAACGTTGCAACGCAGAGCATTGTAAAACTCAACTGTGTCTGCCTCATATTTGGTTGTTTACATTGTTCGTTCGAAAATGCAAAACAGTCCCATTCAAAAATCTTGTCAAACACTGAAACAGTGTTTCCAAATCAACACAACTCGCAAACTTTACAAACTCTCAAAAGAACCAGTACACGCAAATGCCTCATGATTCCACCAAAGTGCCAAACCTGGAATAGCTGCCAGCACACCAATACACACCACTGATACAAAACCCATTGGCTTACAATGCACCCTCAGGCTCTTTGGACAACTCTGCACACTATTCAACTTGCAACAAAAGGCAAGTTCACACAAACAACTTTCTATATTTAGAGCAAATGCTGTCCTTGGCAAACTTTTCCGAAAGCGCACACCGAGCGCTAGCGAGTAGTTCTTTTCACTTGGCTTCAAAACTTCCCTATTAGAAGACAGATCCACAAATTATTGGAAATTAAACATAGGTCTTACCTACCCACCATTACAAACTAACAAGAAAAGGAGAGAAAAGAACCAGGAAATTAACAAACACTATAGTTATTGTCATCACTGGAAAAACGCCTATTTATCCATACAGTCTTGTGTCTCCATACAGTCTTGTGCAACAAGAACAAAAAAGTACCAAGAAACTGCAACCATACACATTTTTATCTGATGGCTCAAATATACGTCCTTGCATTAAATCTCATAAAAATAAAACAGAAAAAAAGGGAGCAAGACGGTGTAGTTACAGTCTGACGTAAGGAATAACCACAGAACAAAATCTTGATCGATGCCGATGTTCCTTGTTTACATAGTTCTAGCAAAATAGGAACAAATCAATGTGCAAATACCTATTGTTTTATGATAATAGGAAAGAGCCAAAGTCAAAGGAGTACAGGGGGCGGGGATGTAGCCCAGTCGGTAGCGCGCTGGATTTGTATCCAGTTGGCCGCTGTCAGCGTAAGTTCGTCCCCACGTTCGGCGAGAGATTTATTTCTCAGAGTCAACTTTATGTGCAGACTCTCCTCGGTGTCCGAACACCCCCGTGTGTACACGCAAGCACAAGACCAAGTGTGCACGAAAAAGATCCTGTAATCCATGTCAGAGTTCGGTGGGTTATAGAAACACGAAAATACCCAGCATGCTTCCTCCGAAAACGGCGTATGGCTGCCTATGGCGGGGTAAAAAAACGGTCATACACGTAAAATTCCACTCGTGCACAAAACACGAGTGTACGTGGGAGTTTCAGCCCACGAACGCAGAAGAAGAAGAAGAAAGGAGTACAGGTGTTTTACTGCATACACCAATAGCATTAATGAAAAAAAACCACCTTTGTACTGTACACCAATGCCAACCCTCGAAACCAACAAACACATTGCACCATCAGGACTCACACACAATCCCATCAAATCTTATGCCACACTCCTTCAAACTCAATACAAACTTATTAATACAAACTTGATGCAAACTTTTACAAAAATAAGGGAAAGAATAATGGTGAATGTTCCAGAGTGCCAAAAAAGGGATGAACATTGCGTGTTCCTTGCTTTTAATGTTCAATGTCCTCACACACACACAAAGTAAAGAGAAAGAAAATATGATTTCAAACACAAAAGTAAAGAAAACAAGAAAGCTGGGCGACCAAAGAATTTATCAGTACCCCCAAAAAGTGTGAAATAGAAACGGACAAATCCAATAACTATGTCATTATAAATTTGTAAACACATACACACACACTCCTCAGCATGAAACATTCTTTCAGTTGTAGCTGCCTTTAAAAGAATGAGATGTTTTGCAGATGTAACCCTCATTCTGTGAACGCCTAAAGCAACGCTGTCACATAAAACCTTTCAGCGCTGAATTACGCTTGTCTTTTCACCACACCATCAAGTCCAGTCACCTTCAATTACATGGAACATTTGCCATACCTCCAACTTTGAAATCAAACTCCTCTGACATAAGAATTCATTGCTTTCTAGTTACGCTGCTAAACAGAAGCAGGTACATAAAACAAAATGTGTCAATAAATGTACAGGACAGAGGGCAAGACAAGAGCAACCAAAAAGCAGATGAGAAATCATATCAATTAATATCAGGGAAAAGATTACTACATTTACTTATTTGGAATTATTGTTACTGAAAAGGCATACACTTCTAAAGCATTTACAAACAATCTGCAATGCTGATAATAGCAGAATTCAATGATGAAAGTGAAAACTACAGAATTAAACATCAATTTTCCAGTTTAGATCTTCCTTGAACAGTTACATTTCAAGCAAAAGGACAAGTGCAGGAAATGAGATATATATATATATATTTAGCTTATAAACATGAGCAATACTGAAACAGCAATTCATGGTTGGTTGTTTACAATCATGTGCTATGATTTAAAACTATTCTAGGTTGAATATATATTATATATGACAATTACTTTAGTTAGGATCTAGACACAGATCTTCATACACTTTTACCTGAAAGCTATGTTATCACGGACAGTAGATCTAATTCACATCTTAACCTAATGTAAACCATGATTGAGCTTCTTTACTGTAGCGGTCTGTGGTCTACGACTCCTACCAGTACACGTAATTCCACACAGAAAACTGAACTAAATTGAAAAATTGCATAAATCAAGAAAAAAAATACAGATCAGAAACTTACCAAGAATAACTATGTTGGTCTAACACAGCCATACAATGCCACCAAAGATCCGAAGCACTAATGAAGAGTTTGCAATAAATTTTATGACTGCTGTCAGAAAAAGTGCAAGTTAACCTTTTATTCTGTCAAATTCTACATTATTGTGTCCACTTTCAAAGGAGTTTTTAAGAAAAGATCTGCAGTTCTCCAATTCAACCGAGCTCAAAACAAAGCAAAACTTACCCAAACTTCTAAAAAAAGGTTTTGACAACACCCTCACAGCAGTTTTAGTCTGAACTATTATACATCACCACATTTGGTTGTACACAGCCAACTTACCCGCTGGTAGTAGTACACATAGATCTACATAATCCCAAGAACCACCACACTAAGGAATGAAAAAGAAGAGGCAAGCACTCAAACCGGGTGACTGGACAATGACGACTGGTAGGTTTCTGCAGGGATAGAGTATCAAAACTTCCAAACCCTGTCAGTGACAATCACAATCAGGGCAAAAAAGACACAAATCCCACAGCTTCTCAGTTTTCACAAAAATCAGTGGAAAGTCTGCGATTGTTGGAATCACCACACACTGCTGAAGGTGAACAGAGTCACTCGATGAACGCTGAAGGATGAATGCTGGCGCAAGGACGACGAATGAGTTACTGTCATGACTAAAAAAATACAATTACACAGGAGGAGAATTTCCAGTGATGGTAGTTGGTGGTACTAGCGCTACAACTTTCGTCCTACGTCGTCAATGACATATAGGGGCCTGGAGCGTGGCCTCGCTCTCCGACACGTGGAAGGTCTCCGATAGACTGCGTATGAAATGGTAGTCGTTGGCCTTGCAGTAGGGGCAGATAATCATGTGCGAATACTGCGAGAAGAAGTCGAGGCCTCGGGTGATATCGACCACTGCACGACGACAGCATTTGCACGTCAGACGTTTCTGACAGCAAGGAGCCGCTGCAAAGATGTCGTAGGTGTACATGGACCCGATGACGAGATAGCGACCATCCCACGGCTGTTTGCAGGCCACACATTTGATGTCGTTGCGACCCTCTAAACACCCCAGGCAGGCTGCATTCAGAAACTGTAGGCGCCCATCCCAAATCACCTGCAAACAAACAACAATGCACTTTTGTCAAAAACACTGGTTTGCAAACTTCAAGATCCCTTTTTTTTTTTGGCTGCTAAAGGGCTAAAGGAAATATGCTGCAAAACTTTGTATGTAATCTGGACACTGCACGAACCTGTACTTCAACTGTATGGTAACCCCACACTTAAAAAATAAAAATGATACATTATCGCCTTCAACTTCAAGCCGGTATTTCAGGGTATCCGAGAGACTATGTGAGTATGTCTGTTCTGACATTATCCTTGCAGTGGCAAAATTTAAAAAAAATGCTGCAAAAGAATACAAATGGAGATCATCTTACCTGTATAGCTGCCTCATCATAAGGCTGCGGCGACAAGAAGAACGTTCCATCGACCAGCGGGAAGCGGTCGAAGACAGGCAGGTGGGTTTTGCAGAGAACGCAGCGTGTACTGCACATCCGCTTGTTGAGGAGGTTGGTCAGCACAAAGTTACGTGTCTCTGCATCGCACCCCCCTTCCTCCACCGTCATGTCCCAGGGAGGATGCGCCTTGGGGGATGCAACGGAGCATGACAAAGAGAAGGCATGCGCCAGGGTGTTGTTGTCCTCCATGCGAATGTGGTAAGGGTTCTGCCTGTTGCGCGGGAGGGAAGCAAACGCGGACAGATCCAGGCGTTGACGAAACCCAGCTGAAGTCGTTGGGCCGGTGTCCAAGGACGCATCGCTGGACTTTCTGGACTTGAAGAACATGTCCCCGCTGATTGGGGAGGAGGAAATGGGGGAGATGGAGCCCGCGGAGCTGGGAACGCTGCTGATGCTGCTGGTATGGCTCCCTACGCTGCCCACGCTGCTGACACTGTTGGTACGGAGGCGTAGCTGCGAGTTTCCATGACCTTGCATCATTGAGTAGTAGTTGTTGTTGGGCAGGAATTGGAAGGTGTCGGTTGGGTTGGAGGTGGTGGTGTTGCTTTGGTTGTCCAGATTATCCTGCTGCTGGTGGACGTTGCTGTTGTCGTCTGATTTCTGGTGGTCCGTCTTCTTCGTCGACTTCTTGTTGGTCTGGGCGATGCTGTTGGTGCTCCGTCCACCCTGGTTGTTGTTGGGGTTTTGCTGGCCATGTGTGGGGGCAGTTGTAGCAGCGATGGTGTTGCCGTTCACATGTGTAGCATGGCTGGGGTTAGCGTTTCCGTTCAGGTGTGAAGGATTGGGGGTAGTGTGGTTCCCGTTCCCATTGACTTGCCCCACATGGTGGCTGTGGCTGTTGGACTTGTGCGTGGTGCTGACGACCGGCATGGGTTTGTCGTTCTTCTTTTTGTGCTTCTTGTGCTTCTTGGAGTTGTCGTTGACGGGGGGAGGGATGTAGTCCAGGTCCTTGCGAAGATGACCACGGGCACACTTGCAGTCACAGGCCTTGAAGGCCAGGTCGTACCCCTTCTTGGTCCACAGGTTCTGCAGCCTCTGCTTCTCGCTCCAGCTGCGAGCACGGCCACAGGACCGCAGGTAGGACAGAACGGAGTCCTGGAAGTCCTCGAAGCAGTCCTTGTGCATCCACACGCCTTCATCGCACGCCTCATTGTTGCACACTACCTTCACAGCGCCGTACGGGTCCTCGGGATCTATCGTGTCGTCCGGAAAACGGCATGACCCGGGGGAACAGCATTTCTGCAGTCGCGCCCCGGCGTTGTCGTTTTGCCTCGCTTGGTGTCCCATAACTGGGCCCCCGCCGCCGGCCGCCGCGACCTCACGCGGGGCTACTACAGCCGGTGCTTGCTGGTTGTTATTGTGCGCATCTTCTTCTCTGTGCCGATGGTTGCGTGGATGGCGAGTGTTGGGCATGGTTGCCGAGTACTTGTAATATGTCGTTCTAACAACAGGCGCTACTGTCGCGGTCAGGAGCTTTCGTATTCCATCCGAGAGTTTCGCCTTCTGTCACCAGTTTGAGCAGGCTGCTTGTTGTGATCGTGGAGGGAGGTGTGTCTGGCTTTCTTCTGCAATCAGAGGTTGCAAACTTTGTAAGCCCGGCTACGATTGGTTGACTTGCGGCGAAGCCGGCGAGAGAAACTGATTTCATTGGACGCCTGCGTGACCGACCTTGAGACCCCCATTCTGATATGCAAATGAGAAGGCACGCAGTGTTTACACACAGATCTCTTGTGTGGATGTTTACATCGCACGCCAGTCATGGGTCAAGGACGTTTGAGCGACCGGCGCTGGAAACGGAATGTGTGTGTGTGTGCGTGTGTGCGTGAAAGCAGCCGGCGGAAGAGGTGTATGATAATGTGTGTGTGTGTGTGACTGTGTGTGTGTTTTTGCTGCTCAAATAATTTGTCGAAGGGAGTGCAGTGTGCGTGAGGAGTATCAGGTCTTGAGCTGTACGTAATCTGCTTTGTGCGACAAATACGTTGCAACTGAAAATGTTTTCTAGCGTTGTACTTTTGTTTTGTTTTTCCCAGGCGAAGTTGCTAAGCTCGCTGTGTTTACTCCGATCTGAGATATCTAAAAACTTGGTGGGAGTTTGGACGTTCATTAAATACACATCAGTCGAGCCTGAATGGCAGACACACTGTCACTGAAATTTTGCTTAGAAAGAAATGAAATCTGCACAGAAAAAGTCTTATCAACAGCAACAAGCAGCTCCCAGTTGTGCAGATCGAGGTCAGAGTCAGGTACCATTGGAACTTTATTCTCTACCCCATGCTGTGCTTACTATTTGTAGCGTTTATAATTTTAACATTATCGTCGCAGTTTCGTCACAAAAAGCAGAGCCAGTAATAATGGCAGTCTGCCAGACCTGTTGTGCTGATTGTGTCGGTCTTATTTATAGACTGACCGACAAAACAAGGTCACAGTTTCATCACCCCACTACCGGCAATGACTGAATGAGTAGACTGCATGTCAGTGAGACAATGGTTGCATCAGTCGTATGTCTGACTCCCCGCAAACGCCGTGACACAGGCTGTCGAACGTGCGCGTGCATGATAGTATCCGGCCTTAGCGGATTATGACTTTATTCAGTTATTCTGCAGAAAAGACAAATGCTGGAGAAAAACCGTTCTTTTCTGCAGCATTTCTGCATAATGTCATCTTTCGCCGAAGCAGCGGTTTTTTTCTGCAGCAAAACATTTTACTGCAGTAAAATTGAAATCAAGAATACTGCAGTAAAACGGTGCTGTAATATATATAGGTCTATGGTATTGCATACATTTGTGGAAAAGGCGCACGTGCTACACGGCATTCACCATGACTGATTCGCGTCACTGATTTACGGCCGGCTGCTGTCTGGTTTCCGCTACTGAGTCACACTCCGCACGTGATGTCCGTGTGCACTCGCTGCACTGCCACGCTGGCACATGGCATGCCACAAAAACAAGTCGCGTAAGGCGAAATTACTACATTTAGTCAAGCTGTGGAACTCACAGAATGAAACTGAACGCACTGCATTTTTTCACAATAGGGAGATTTAAAAGACAGCACGTTTCGTTTTGCAGCTCGTTTCGTTTGGTGAATGAGTCACCCCGCGAAACGGAACGTGTAACGAGACGGCATAGGCCGCAGACAAGATTTAGATGTATTCACGTTTCGTTTCGGAATGAAAGGCCGGGCATGGCAGGATATGATCCGCTGACTGGGCATGGCATAATTTCAACTCCACGAGTCAATAAAGGATTGACATACTCGCATTGCACGCACGAGAGCTTCACATTTTTCAATTCATGCACCTGATCACATACGAAGCCAGAATAAAAATTCGATGCGATGACCTACTTCTGCTTCGCCATTTGCTTTCTCACCATGAAGTTGGATAAATGTACCAGGATCAGCACCCTTCAAAATATTTCAGTTCACAACAGTTGTCTACCTCCAATGAACACATTCTCAGCGCTGAAAGACTGTGAAAGGGTTGATGAATCCAGCAATGCATAAAATGGCCAACAAATAAAACTGTTAGTGTGCAAAAATACTCACAAAAGTTGACGAAATATTGTTCGTTTTTTGGGGGTGGAAAACGTGACTGCGTTTTGACGTTCCACGTTCCGTTTCAGTTGACCTTCACCTTTCCAGCGAGAGACCCCCGAAATAATGACGTTTACCACAACTTCAAAACGAAACGTCCCAACGTTTCGTTTCTTAAATCTCCGTAATGACCGTAGTCCGCCGCTTGTGCAAAACGGAGTGAAACTGACGAGCCTGTTTAGCGCGGTAGTGGTTTCGCTGTGCTGCATAGCACGCTTTTCTGTGCCTCTCTTCGTTTTAACTTTCTGAGCGTGTTTTTAATCCAAACATATGTTTTGGGAATCAGGAACCGACAAGGAATAAGATGAAATTGTTTTTAAATCGATTTCGGAAATGTAATTCTGATCATAAATTTTATATTTTTAATTTTCAGAGATTGTTTTTAATCCAAATATAACATATTTATATGTTTTGGGAATCAGGAAATGATGTAGAATAAGATGAACGTAAATTTGGATCGTTTTATATAAAACAAATTATTACAATTTTCAGATTTTTAATGACCAATGTCATTAATTAATTTTCAAGCCACCAAGCTGAAATGCAATACCGAAGTCCGGCCTTCGTCGAAAATTGCTTTACAAAAATTTCAATCAATTTGATTGAAAAATGAGGGTGTGACAGTGCCGCCTCAACTTTTACAAAAAGCCAGATATGACGTCATCAAAGACATTTATCGAAAAAAAACGTCTGGATATATACCCAGGAACTCTCATGTAAAATTTCATAAAGATCGGTCCTGTAGTTTACTCTGAATCGCTCTACACGCACACAGACACACATACACCACGACCCTCGTCTCGATTCCCCCTCTATGTTAAAACATTTAGTCAAAACTTGACTAAATGTAACAATCACTGACAGCGCCAGCCGCGTTGGCAAAGTCATGCACAGACAAACAGCTTGATCAACATACACTGACAGACAGACGAACAGATAGATAAACACGCACACTCACACGTATGCCGCGCGCGTACACACACACACACACACACACACACACACACACACACACACACAGACACACACACAGACACACACACAGACACACACAGACACACACACACAGTGACACGCACACACACATGAAACTGCGTTGTTATGACCAGTATGTTGTGGGTAAGGTGAGCTGCTCTGTCTTCAGGTTGTCTGCAAAGCTAAAATCAGTGCAACAACTTGATGCAGCATGTGCATTCACGAGGCCGGTTTTCTTACACTTAATCATGCTTTGCATTTCAACGCTGCTTTATAATTATGTTAAAACACAAGACTAAATTGTTGCATCTTGGCTTTGCGCAGGACATCACTGAGTCAGTATCTTTATAAAAACCTGTTTTCAAAAAAAGCTTCTCAGCTCAAAACGCGGAGGCGTAGACGAGGTTGAGAATGTGGGTCACCAAACAAGGTAGAATCCAAACACAGCTTTACCGAGTGCGCTATCGCGAAACCCAGCAGGTCGATTCAGACTGACTGGGCATCAACAGGGTTTTTATTGATCGAGCTTATCTGTTGCTGTACTTAATGTCAAGGTCGTTTGCAGGAATATATGTCCTGAATATACCAGACTAGTCAGCGATATAAATTATTTAAAGATCTCTGTATTGACCAGGTTTAGTTTAAAAAAGAAAAAAAGGTTCGCACTATGCAATTCGTATTTTTCTTTATAGTGTGAATTTTACATTTTTTTGCAGCTAAAGATGAAAACCCAAATAGATAAGAGCAAACAGAAAAAGCAAAGCAAAAAAAAAAAAAAAAAAAAAAAAAAAAAAAAAAAAAAAAAAAAAACCGCAAACAAAAACAGAACAAAATAAAACAAAACAAAAGAAAAAAAAGCCCACACAAAAACTGCATGGCTGAAATGCTTTGGTTGACTCTTCTTCTTCAGCGTTCGACGGTGCCACTGATTGGGTTGTCTCAATAATTGTTACATGTATAAACTTCAGAAAAAAAAGCTACAAATCGTGTCCGAGTTTAAATTAGGGTAATCAGGGTTGTTTAAATAGTATGGTTTTTATTCACAGTTAATATGTAAAGCGCGGAGAGCACAGTTCACTGTGGTTCGCGCTATATAAGCTCTCATTATTATTATTATTATTATACACCAGAATAATCAGTCTTCATCGGTAAGGCAAAAAAAAAAAGTTTTATGTTTCTGGTAACATGGCTTCAAAAAATAGGGTAGGTAGGTACTAGGTAGGGATTTTTTAGTTTTTTTGTTTTTGTTTTTTGTCAGGGTAGAAAATAACTATACAGTGACGCAAAGAGACTGGACTTACTATACAAAGAGAAAGACAACGAATTACAAAACAAATGAGACAAAAGGGATGCGGGGTTATCCCCCTTGTGTCGTCTGCCGTCTGTTACTTTCGTTTTGACGCTTTTTTTCCCCCTGTTCTTTTACAAATGCAATATAAAAGTCTAGGGTCGGCGGGAAAAAACTAGGTAGGGTCGGGTGACCAGAAACATACAACTTTTTTGTTTTGGCCAAAGCAGTGAATAAGTAAAACGGAATGAATGTTGTTTGGCGTTCTCTCACAGAAGCACATGCAAAATTCGTTCATGGAAAAAAAACCACCTTTATTTACCTGATCTTAATATTCTTAATGTCAAGGTCGTTTGCAGAAATAGATTTCCTAACTACACCCGACTAGTCAGTGATATAAACATAGCTTTGTGTATTGATCAGCTTTGAACAAATGGTGAAGCTGTGCACTAAGCAATTGTTGCATTTCTCTATGTCATAGTAATGTATGTGTATTCTCTATGCATATACGAAAACACAGAGAGATAGCTGCAGATGGGACAAATTAAAACAGAACAGAACAAAGTCACTTGAACTGAAATGGTAGGCTAAACGACATTTAAGACCTCCAACACTACAAATCTTGCATCTGTGTCAAAGTTTAAACAAGGGAAATTAGAGTTAGACAAATCAGAAATCAATATCGATAAGAAAACATTGAATGAAGATTTACAGTAAATGTTTTTTTCAACTTTATCTTACTGATGCATTTACGAAAGATGGCGGAACTTTTAGAGATATATAAAATATCTGTGTATTAATCAGATGACAAAAAGCGAAGGAGCGCACTGGTATAGGCCTACCCATTGTTAGGTTATCTTTGTGCCACTGCAACATTCGTTTTCTCTGCACATACAAAAAACACTGAGAAATAATAACACACGGGAAAAGCAAAACAAAACAAAACTCAGAGACTGATAATGATGATTTGCTTAATGCCATTTCAGGAAACAACTGCACATCTTCCGTTTGTCTCGAAGTTTCCATTTAGGGTAAACAGAGTAAGCTAAATCAAATACTCAGTCTCGATAAGAAAGTTGTCAAGGAAAGGGTTCAAATGTTGTTTGGCTTCACAGAAGCATGTTGTGCCCCAGGCTAGAACACACTATATTTGTCTGATGCAGGTTTCTTTAAATGTCAAGATCATTGGCACGAATAAATATTTCGTAACTATACCCGATTAGTCAGCGATATAAAAATAAAAAAAAGCTATGTATTGACGGATCAGCGAAGGCATACACTGTGCTTTGGGGATCGTTGTCTCATGAGGACAGCTGACGCAGTAAACCGATCAACGAAGTTCATTTAATTTTACAGAAAACATTCGCCCTAAAAACAAAGTACAGAGTTACGCGCTTAATTGAGACTAGTTTTTTTCTTCTTGCAATTAAAAGAAAAAAAAACATGTGCAATTTGTGTATCAGAAAACATAGTATTACTTGGTGGTGCTGCGAAAAATAGAAGGAAAATCACTGTGGGATTTTTTGTTTTGCAAGTTTTGTCTTGTTTTCGTTTTGCATTGCTAGGGAGAACTGCAAACAGAAAGCAGAGTTCTGTGCGTTGTGGATTTCTAGCGTTGTCTCACGAGGACAGCTGACGCAGTAAACCGATCGATGATGTTCAATGAATTTCTCCGTAAACATTCGCCCTGGTAAAAAAAAAAAAAAAATCAGCAATAGGCGCTTGAAGTTTAAAGGAATCTTTATTTTGCATTTTGAAAACAAATTCTCCCCGCTTTCTCTTATTTTCCTCCCTAGCTCTCTGTCTGTCTCTCGGCTGTCTGTCCATCTGTCTGTCTTTCTATCTGTCTGTCTGTCCGTCCGTCCGCCCATCCGTCCGTCTCTCTGTGTGTCTGTCTGTCTCATAGTCTCTCTGTCTGTCTCTCTCTCGCTCACTGCTTCACTGGGTCTTTTTGTGTGTCTATCATATGACGGCTTACTAGTGCCAAAACCTCATAATTGTAATTATCAACGGAAAATTAGTAATTTTCCCTTGATAATTACCATTTTCAAGTGTTAATTACTAATTTTCCCGGGAAAATTACTAACTTTCACCTGTTAATTACTAATATTTAGTTTTGGCTCACTTCCTGACGGATTGCTAGTGCCAAAACTAAAAATTAGTCATTTTCCCGTGAAAATTACTAATTATCCCGTGAAAATGAGTAACTAACGAGTGAAAACAGTAACTGACAGCGTTGATTAGTAATTATCACGTGATAATGGGTAACCCCAGGTTTTGGCACTAGTAAGCCGTCATACTATCACTTATCAGTGTATCTCTGTGTGTTGGTCATTGCAAGGTAATCAGTGATATAATCTAACAATTGATTTTTGTAGTTGCAGTAGACCTGCCAAATAAAGGTTTGTAACAAAATACAAAAATCAGTTTTCAAAATCTATGCATGCTACTGTTAATTGAGTTCAAGGCCGTAATACATCAAAATGCGTGTAATGAGAAACATCATGAACTTCGCTGGGACTCGTAAGTAAACAACAAGAACCTTTTTGCCAGTATCCCATTCACATGAAAAAACCAAGTCGCGTAAGGCGAAATTACTACATTTAGTCAAGCTGTGGAACTCACAGAATGAAACTGAACGCACTGCATTTTTTCACAATGACCGTAGTCCGCCGCTTGTGCATAACGGAGTGAAACTGACGAGCCTGTTCAGCGCGGTAGTGGTTTCGCTGTGCTGCATAGCACGCTTTTCTGTACCTCTCTTCGTTTGAACTTTCTGAGCGTGTTTTTAATCCAAACATATCATATCTATATGTTTTTGGAATCAGGAACCGACAAGGAATAAGATGAAATTGTTTTTAAATCGATTTCGGAAATTTAATTTTGATCATAATTTTTATATTTTTAATTTTCAGAGCTTGTTTTTAATCCAAATATAACATATTTATATGTTTTTGGAATCAGGAAATGATGTACAATAAGATGAACGTAAATTTGGATCGTTTTATATTAAAAAAAAAGTTAATTACAATTTTCAGATTTTTATTTTTAAGCCACCAAGCTGAAATGCAATACCGAAGTCCGGCCTTCGTCGAAGATTGCTTTACAAAAATTTCAATCAATTTGATTGAAAAATGAGGGTGTGACAGTGCCGCCTCAACTTTTACAAAAAGCCGGATATGACGTCATCAAAAGTATTTATCGAAAAAAAGAAAAAAAGTCCGGGGATATCATTCCCAGGAACTCTCATGTCAAATTTCATAAAGATCGGTCCAGTAGTTTGGTCTGAATCGCTCTACATACACACACGCACAGACAGACAGACACACACACTCACACACACACACACACACCACGACCCTCGTCTCGATTCCCCCTCTATGTTAAAACATTTAGTCAAAACTTGACAAAATGTAATAAAACATTTAGTCAAAACTTGACTAAATGTAAAAATCGAGTGCACCACCCTTCCATCCCTCAACGTACTCTGATAAACAAGTTTGGCCTACAACCAACTGCGACTTAGAACTGCTCGCGCAGTGTCCTTGGCCTTCCTATTTTGTGGACTGGGTGGCCGAGTGGTAACGCACTTGCGCTCGGAATCGAGAGGTTGCGTGTTCAGGCCTGGGTCAGGCCGCAATTTTCTCCCCCCTTTCCTAACCTAGGTGGTGGGTTCAAGTGCTAGTCTTTCGGATGAGACGAAAAACCGAGGTCCCTTCGTGTACACTACATTGGGGTGTGCACGTTAAAGATCCCACGATTGACAAAAGGGTCTTTCCTGGCAAAATTGAAAAGGCATAGCTAAAAATGTCCACCAAATACCCGTGTGACTTGGAATAAAGGCCGTGAAAGGTGAATGCTCGCCCTAATAGGCTTGAGGTTTGCTGGCCGATGTGAATGCGTGATATATTGTGTAAAAAATTCCATCTCACACGGCAGAAATTAATATGTAAATCGCCGTGAGCTCTTGTGAGAAACGGCGATTAATAAATGTCCATTATTATTATTATTATTATTATTATTTGCTAGCAATACTAAGAATCTTGTTTGCTGCACAGCAGTCGGTGCCGAGTACAGAGTTTCTCTGTCTCTCGCTGGCTTCTAGTTTCTGTCTCTCCAAGTATTTTACTCATTTTCAGTACTGCTCCCTGACATGTACGTACTCAAGTCTCTCAGGCTCTCTCTCTCTCTCTCTCTCTCTCTCTCTCTCTCTCTCTCTCTCTCTCTCTCTCTCTCTCTCTCTCTCTCTCTCTCTCTCTCTCTCTCTTAAACCTGTATGCCTTAAACCGTTATCCTTGTAAAATAAAGTTCGTTCGTTCTCTCTCTCTGTCTGAATATCTGTCCCCCTCAGTTTCTGTCTCTGTCTCTCCTCTTCAATGCATGTGCTCTCCGGCTTCTTCTTCTCTCTCTCTCTCTCTCTCTCCCCCCCCCCCCCCCCGCCTATCTCTCTCTCTCTCTTATGACTCAGCTTCGTGTTTTTACGTTTCAACTTTGACAGAGTTCAGCTTTGGCACTGACTTGTAAACAAGTCATCTTGTGAGCCAAAGAATTGATCCGATATGATTTTTTTTATTCAAGACTTATTAATGGTGCTCTCTCTGTCTCTCTACCGGCACTCTCTCTCTCTCTCTCTCTCTCTCTCTCTCTCTCTCTCTCTCTCTCTCTCTCTCTCCTCCGATCCCCCCCCCCACCTCTGTCTCTCTCTGTTTCTGTCTCTCTCTGTGTGTCTGTCTGTCTGAGCAGTGTCTGTCTGTCTGTCTGTCTGTCTCTCTCTTAGTCTCTCTCTCTCAGTCTCAGTCTCTCCCTCTCTCTCTCTCTCTCTCTCTCTCTCTCTCTGTCTCTCTCTCTCTCATGATAAACTTACCTATTTTCCCATAACTTGACAAAGTTGTAAATTGACAATGCCGCCCTGCAAACTATAATTATGTTTCAAGTCAGGCAAGGTAATTAATTAATCTGCCCGCCCGCACCAGTTATAATTGCTCAACGCTGATTATTGCGTGCTCTAGATCGAGTCCTCCTCCCTCTCCACATCATGCAAGGACTGTAACAAATTTGCTGATATTTTCAGGAGATCGGCCTTCACCTTTGTTCAAACAAGCCGGCCTGCAGGTCATGGTAACTAACAGGGTTTCGTTGCACACGTGCTGCAATTACCCTGTGTGTGTGTGTGTGTGTGTGTGTGTGTGTGTGTGTGTGTGTGAGTGAGTGAGTGTGTGTGTGTGTGTGTGAGTGTGGCTGTGTGTGTGTGTTTGTCCGGCTGTGTGTGTGTGCCGTGTGTGTGTGTGTGTGTGTGTGGCACTGAGTGTGTGTGTGTCAGTGTGTGTGTGTGTATGGCAGTGTGTGTGTGTGTGTGATTGTGACGTGTGTGTGTGTGTGGCAGTGTGTGTGTGGCAGTGTGTGTGTGTGTGTGTGGCAGTGTGTGTGTATGTGTGGTGTGTGCGGTGTGCGGGCGCGCGTTTGTATGTCAGTGTAAAAGCTATTTTGCACATGAATTATTATTAGCCACCAAACTGAAATGCAATACCGAAGTCCGGCCTTCGTCGAAGATTACTTTACAAAAATTTCAATCAATTTGATTGAAAAATGAGGGTGTGACAGTGCCGCCTCAACTTTTACAAAAAGCCGGATATGACGTCATCAAAAGTATTTATCGAAAAAACGAAAAAAAACGTCCGGGGATATCATTCCCAGGAACTCTCATGTCAAATTTCATAAAGATCGGTCCAGTAGTTTGGTCTGAATCGCTCTACACACACACACACACACACACCACGACCCTCGTCTCGATTCCCCCTCTATGTTAAAACATTTAGTCAAAACTTGACTAAATGTAATAAAACATTTAGTCAAAACTTGACTAAACGTAAAAATCGAGTGCACCACCCTTCCATCCCTCAACCTACTCTGATAAACAAGTTTGGCCTACAACCGACTGCGAAAAACAAGTCTACGACTTAGAACTGCTGCTCGCGCAGTGTCCTTGGCCTTCCTATTTTGCAAGCAATATAAGAATCTTGTTTGCCGCATAGCAGTCGGTGCCGAGTACAGAGTCTCTGTCTCTCGCTGGCTTCCAGTTTCTGTCTCACCAAGTATTTTTACTCATTTTACTGCTCCCTGACATGTACGTACTCAAGTCTCTCAGGCTCTCTCTCTCTCTCTCTCTTTCTCTCTCTCTCTCTCTCTCTCTCTCTGTCTCTCTCTCTCTCTCTTTCTCTCTCTCTCTCTCTCTCTTTCTTAAACCTGTTTGCCTTTAACCTTTATCCTTGTAAAATAAAGTTCGTTCGTTCGTTCTGTCTGTCTGAATATCTGTCCCTCTCAGTTTCTGTCTCTGTCTCTCCTCTTCAATGCATGTGCTCTCTTCTTCTTCTTCTCTCTCTCTCTCTCTCTCTCTCTCTCTCCCCCCCCCCCCCCCCCACCGCTTATCTCTCTTATGACTCAGCTTCGTGTTTTTACGTTTCAACTTTGACAGAGTTCAGCTTTGGCACTGACTTGTAAACAAGTCATCTTGTGAGCCAAAGAATTGATCCGATAATGATGATTTTTTTTATTCAAGATTTATTAATGGTGCTCTCTCTGTCTCTCTACCGGCACTCTCTCTCTCTCTTTCTCTCTCTCTCTCTCTCTCTCTCCTCCGATCCCCCCCCACCTCTGTCTCTCTCTGTTTCTGTCTCTCTCTGTGTGTCTGTCTGTCTGAGCAGTGTCTGTCTGTCTGTCTGTCTGTCTCTCTCTCTCTCTCTCTCTTAGTCTCTCTCTCTCAATGTCATGTCTCTCTCTCTCTCTCTCTCTCTCTCTCTCTCTCTCTCTCTCTCTCTCTCTCTCTCTCTGTCTCTCTCTGTCTCTCTCTCATGATAAACTTACCTATTTTCCCATAAACTGACAAAGTTGTGATTGACAGTGCCGCCCTGCAAACTATATGTTTCAAGTCAGGCAAGGTAATTAATTAATCTGCCCGCCCGCACCAGTTATTGCTCAACGCTGATTATTGCGTGCTCTAGATCGAGTCCTCCTCCCTCTCCACATCATGCAAGGACTGTAACAAATTAGCTGATATTTTCAGGAGATCGGCCTTCACCTTTGTTGTAAACAAGCCGGCCTGCAGGTCATGGTAACTAACAGGGTTTCGTTGCACACGTGATGCAATTACCCTCTGTGTGTGTGTGTGTGTGTGAGTGTGCCTGTGTGTGTGTGTGTGTGGCACTGAGTGTGTGTCAGTGTGTCAGTGTGTGTGTGTGTGTGTGTGTGTGTGTATGTGTGTGTGTGTGTATGTGTGTGTGTGCGGCGTGCGGGCGCGCGTTTGTATGTCAGTGTAAAAGCTATTTTGCACATGAATTATTATTCATGATATTTGTCGTTGGACACCGAGAGACAGAGCGCTGAAGAAGGCAATTTCTTTTCTGTTTGTCACAAAAATAGGGGGAAATGCGACATTTTCTTTCCTTTTGCACGGAAAACCATGAATAACTGATTCAGATTGATTAAAAAAAGAAAGAAAATCACTATTCTTTTGGGTGCAAGATACGCATAACTTTATCGAGTGACTTGTCACTATCGCAAATCAGCAATAAAAAAACAAGTTCTCTTTTTCTCAAGGTAAGTATCAGCGTTATCGCGTGACACTGATGGCATCAAGCTGAAGTGAAAAACAGAATCATGGATATATACTTAAAGATACCTTACTCGAGTCTTGTGTAGACCGTCTCGGAAATCGGCAGCCTGGCTGCTTTGTATGTGGAACATGTTCGTTGAATTTCTTTGTTATTGACTCGTGTCAATCTGCGATATCAATCCACACACACGCACGCACGCACACACACACACACTCATATACATACATACATACATACATACACACACACACATATATACACACACACACATATATACACACACACACATATATATACACACACACACACATACACATACACACACACATACATACATACCTACATGCATATACATACACACACACACACACACACACACACACACACACACACACACACACATACAACAACAAAAACAACAACAACAACAACAACAGCAACAACAACACACGCCAAATCCTAATCTGCGCAGAAAACAGCTAGGCCTTTCACACATGGCATAAGAATATCCTTTTACATGTACATGTACTTGGAAACATACCACGAGTCTACAGCCTGGCGTCAGAGTGAGATTTCGTCACTAACATCAGTGTCAATCTGTGATAGCAATTCCGCAAGCAAGCCGCCACGCTGTTGATTTTGTTCATAACTATATCCATATCGGCGAAAGACTACTCTTAGCCCCTTCTATAAAAGCCTGAACATAAAACTTGAATAAAAATCATAGCTCCCCCAAACACACACACACACACACACACACACACACACACACACCACAAAAAACGACAAAACAACAACAAAACACCTATATAAAAAGGAATATTTCTGGGTTTTGTTTGTTTGTTTTTCCTTTTGTTTTGTTTTTGTTGTTGTATTTGGTTATGCAAATTAGAGTGCTATTTCCTAAACTTTTTGAGAAGTTAAAACAAAAAACAACATTGACAATGCTGCACTGGCTTTCGCGCACAGGGGTTCAATCAAATATGATCGTTAACACTGGGAGTGGGGTATCTTTAAACTTTTACCACAGATATCTAATTCTACCGCTACGCTGCTTTTACTAAAACAGCAAAACTCCTATTTACAACAAGCTAACAAGCTTTTTACTACAAGGTCGCACGTGCTACTCTCGCGTACCGCACGTGCAAATGGAAATGTCAAACCTCTCGGCGGGTGAGAGGGAAAGGAGAGGGATGGCAGTGGAAGGAGGGGGGGGGGGGGTGGGGGGTTGGGGGAGGGTTAAAGGGGTTGGGTCGTTGGGCGGTCACCGGCACGTGGCCTCTGAAGCTGTGTTTGTTCTCACCATTTGTTTTGATCGCTAGGTCAAGGCAAAACCTGGGAGAAATTCTGGATCCACTACCGAAGTCCTCCGTGCAGCTGATGCGTGTAGACAGCCTCTATCCTCTATCTCTCTCTGGAGTGGTTTAAGAGTTCGATCCGCTCTTGGTATTCTCCCCCCCGCCCCCCGTCCCTCGTTGACGCGATGAACCTAAAACATATTAACACATTATCTGTCTGTTTTACAGTCTCCCCCCCCCCCACCACCACCACCACCACACACACACTTTTCCAAATCCCCTCTATTTCTTCCACACACAAGGACTGTGACACACACACACTCACACACACTCACACACACACCAACACGCACTGATTTACCAGTTTAGTTCGGTGTGGAGAAGCTCTTACCAGCACCCACGTGAGATATCTTTTTAATTGTCGTTTCTAGATCTTTCTTGTTCAATACTTGTCTTCCTATTTTAAACGGTTAAAGGTCCAGACCATGCTGTTTTAGCGTCAAAAACGCTTCGAATCGTGTTCCTGCGCGACCGAACACTTCCCGATGTTTGCAGTTAGTTAGAAAACCACTTTCTTACCGTCTTCAACAATGTTTGGTTTACTTCGGAATCTTCTAAGGCCGTAATCCGACGAATTTCGTGACCGAAGCGACGGATTTCTTCTCCAAAACGACCCGCCATTGTGCCGCGTGATCTTCGCGAGACTGGCTTATGAATAAATTATCCGTGACGTCACACTGTGTGAAGATGGTTGTTTACCAACATGGCAACAAGCGTAACTGCAGACGAAATTGAACCGTACATGTTCGAACTACCAGTTTCTCTCCTCGAATCAAGCATGAAAGATGAGGAGCGGAGGCCACTTCCAGCAGTAGTGAAAAGACAGTGACGATGAAAATTGCGACTCTGTTTGTCTCAGCGATCAAAGGTAAACACGCCCGCTCTCTGTGCTGAACTTATCGTCTGCTTTCGAGTCTGTGCTATTTTTTTCACTCTCGCCTTGTCAACGCACTCGCGAATAAGTGGGATATTGTTTAAGTGTTCATGCATTGCATGCACGAGTAAAAGAACAACAGCTCATCGCAGTTTTAACTGTTCTTGATTATTTCAGAGACTGGTGTCAGAGTGGCCACTGTACCTGTTGTATTGTGTGGGAGGGGCAGATTTGAGAGAGAGAGGAAGCTAGCCTGAGGTACATTGTAGAATGAAAACTTGCAGGGGAGCAAGAATGCATCACCAGCCACGAAGGTGTACATACAACTTTTTTTGAGGTGCCTATATTTGTTTGATTGTTAAATGTATGTATTTGTTGTTGTTTTTAAAGGCTATCAAGAAAACTGTTGTCATTTAAATTTGTAACACTCAGGCACATATAGTTTCACACACACACAAGATTAACTCACTTGCATGCCCACAGAAGAAGTTTGCTCTTCACATTGTTCTGTTGTTGTTGTTTTTATAATGTAATCATTGTAACATCAACACTCAGTAATAACCAATATTACAACACAATCACTTTTTCATCAGAACTCACTCACATACTACATGTATTAAACCCTGGTTTATGGACACTTGCATTTGTACTTTGCATGGGAAAGCAGCCTGAATTTCAGATGAACTTTAATAAAAGAAGATTTATATGTATGTTGCTCTAGATGCATGTTTTAATAAATAATAATGACATTCAGGAAAGTAAAAGGACTGTTGAAGTTTGCTGTTGTAAAATGTCTGATGATTAGGGTTCTGTTGCACATTTAGTGAATTGACTGTACCAATTGCTGTTATTATTTACACCCAATCAGTGCATCCACATGATATTATGTAGCTTAAATTAAAGAACATGTTTTGATGTGTTCAGAACATACCGACAAGTTGCACACTCACTGACTTTCCGAAAGAACAGGAAAGTTCTTCCTGCCTGTCTGGTCACTGCCATCAGAGACCTCTTTCTGTCACAGAGCTACACAGGCTTCAAATATATGTAAGATAAATAAAAGGTACATTACAACTCTCAACTGCGGGGTGTGTGTGTGTGTGTGGGGGGGGGGGGGGATGTGCATAACCATTGCATACTTAAGGTCGGCTTAAACTGCAAACAGAAATGTGGAGCTTGCATAACAATTCTTGCTTTGGCAGATTTGGAGATAGGCAGCCTCAGTCTATATAGTTGGTCACCAGTTGGGGCGTCCTGCTTGGTGACAACTTGAGCTTTGTCAACTGGTCTAGCTGTAGCAGTCAAAGTCTGGGCACTGTTGCATTGTAGTCTTGCTGTGTATGCAGAGCTTTGTTGTAGCTGCCATAGGCCAGTGTTGCCATAGACCAGTGTTAGGATCACCACCCCCTCAAACAGCTCCTTCAGTTAACCTGATGCCTGTTTTAGACAGAAAAAAAAGTTACCACAATCAGCAGAACTTTCACTGGAGAATGGGCATAATTCTTTCATACTTTCTTTCTCATAGCTTTTTTTGGTTTTTATAATCTCTTCATTACACTAAATAACATCCATCTTAAGACCTATTTTGAGCCTGAATTTAAGTTGACTAGTAATGATATTAATCATAATGTATTTATTTTTATAATGTACAAACTAGAGTATGTATGTGGATATGTGTGTGATGGTGCTGGTATGGATATGCATGGTTTGGGTTATGTGTGTACTGATGTGTACATTTTATGTGTTGGTATGTTTTGCGAGTGCGATTTTATGTGATGTTATTCTGTACACCAGCCAAAACAAAATGTCTGGTATATTAGATAATAAACGCACCTTTAAATTTATTAGCGACTACACCCCGTCACCCTGCAGTCCCCCTCCCCCCCATTACACCCTACACTTTTAACATTGTATAAAAAAATCATGTCCCAATATAGGTCCCTAGTTACCTGGGAGGACGTTAAGCTCCATAATCAACATCAACAACGTATTGAATTGAATTGAAAAGCTGGGGTTAGGAGGTCTAACTTCTTGAATTAAAGTGGTTTTTTTCTCAGGTGCATGTAGTTTTTTATTTGCTTGAAATCATGGTGTATTCTGGTTGTAAGAAAAGAGTCAATTTCCTTGTAAGCCTGCAAAATTAAGATTTGTCATTTTTGAAGTACATTTTTGTAAGAGTCCAAAATAGTCCAGGATAAGGAGGAAAAACATAGGGTGGGTCAGGAAATCTGAAACATTGCATAGTTTTGTTTTGCCTATGTAGACACAAAAAGTACTCAGAGTACTTCCCCCCCCCCCCCCCCCCAAGAGAGCATAGCTGTTTTAATTATTTTAATGCCACTGTTAGCAAGAGGAGTACTACAGACAGCAATCAAACAGTGGATTTTTTCTGTAGACATTGTTATTTCTGTTTAGGTGTTTCAGTAGTTTTCTATGCGGATAAATCATGCTGCATGATCACTAGAAACAATCCAGCTCTGGAGCATGCAAGTTTTTTAAAGGTTTTTTTCCCATGTTACTCTGAGAGAAAAAAACAACCCACAGAGATAAAGTTGAACTGGCAGTTTGACTGAAGCAGTGGTAATAACACAGAGTGCTCTTCCTACAATCAATTTTTTTTATGTGGATGATGATGTCCATACATGTACAGTTTGGTTGTATTATTTTGCTAGACTATTTGTTTCTGTTAGATATATCTGCTCACATGATTGTTGTTCATAATTTGACATTACATTTACTGCTGATCAAAATGTATTGTTGGAATAGGTCTGCTTAATATTCTGACTGCAGTTTTGTAATAAAATCAAATAACACAGATGTTTTAAGTATCAAAGTGCTTTTCACACACACACACACACACACACACACACACACACACACACACACACACACACACACACTATGAGTATGACTGCAAACATGAATTTGTACTTGTATTAATTATAATTACTGTATTACAGAACCTGATCTGAAAAAAAGGACAACAGCAAATTATTCATGCAAGCTTGCTGTATTAACGATTTCTTTATCCATTTAATACAACACTGAATTAAAAGATAACAACTATAACAACGTGTGTGTGTTTGTGTGAATGTCTATGTGTATATGGACGGACACTGATTAAACCTGAGACTCATCGATTACCCAGGTGAGTGTAAAAGAGGGAGAGAGAGAGGGAACTTTAAGGTGGGTGCATGGGGACGGGCATGTAGTAACAGATATATGTTTTAATCTGTAATCTTAACACATGTGCTTAAAATTAGGAACAGATGCCATTCCACTACAAATACTGTCAGTCTGACAAAAACGCCCAGTGACACTGAACCCCTATCCCTTACAGAACACATTCAGTATACATGTACTCACTTCCTTTCGTCTGCGTTTAGTGAAAGCAGATCGTTCTGATGACACTGATTGGTATCCGGTTTCTGACCTCCTGTGAGTGGTCAACAATTGTCGGAACTGGAACTGCGTTAGGCAACAGCTGTTTTGTGTGTGCCAGGTTTTCTTGCTGGCTTAACTGCGTTCGCATTGGAAGAAAGTGTCGCGAAACACAGCACATCGTGTTGGCCGTTTCCAGTTAATCAGTCTTGCTGCAGAAGTTGTAAGCCCATCGGAAAAAGGTGACAACTGATGCCTGAACCTTTTTTCTATACTTCATAGCTATCAGCAGCCGTGCGCATTCCTTCGGCGTGCTGTTGATGCTCGATTTAGGCAAACGCCCACTTGAGCGTAAGCTGTAACTTTCGGTTTCCAAACACAAAGTGACGTCACAGCCGGTTCTCGTCTACTGGCGGCCATTTCGAAGTCTCGTTTAGCAGACGAATTTGGCGGAACGTTTTTAATTAAATCACAATGATTAAGCTACGAATCGGTGAATTTCTTTACATTTTTGGAATCTTTAGGTGCATTTCTCTAACCTTCAGTCATCGGTTAGTGGTTCTAATAACCTTTAAAACAGCGTGGTCTGGTCCTTTAAGGCTCTGGGCGGGTACTATGGGGTACACTCTTTGTTGCGACCCGAGATTGCCACCCGGGGTGCTTCAGGAGCGTTAAAAGGGTACCAGGGACATTATTTCGAGGTGGCCAAATAGCTGACCGTTTTCAGCGCATATTTTACTGTATCTAGAAACGACAATTAAAAAGATATCTCACGAGGGTGCTGGTAAGAGCTCCTGCTTGGCTTGTCGTGAGTAATCCTGACAAATTCTCCCTGTCTCTCAGCCCACTAACATCATGGTATCGCAGTGTGATGAGAACATGGACAACCAACACGAACAACATTCGTATTTCCTTCGAACCTTGTATCCCAACGTGACGATACAAGGAAAGAGCAATATCAACACAAATAATATTCGTATTTCCATGGAACCTTGTGTCCCAACATAACGAGACAATGAAAGAGCAACGAGAACAATATCAACACGAACAACATTCGTATTTCCTTCGAACCTTGTATCCCAACGTGACGATACAATGAAAGAACAACTAGAACAATATCAACAAAAATAACATTCACAATCATTTCCTCCGATGTGTGTCCCAACGTGACGATACAAAGAAAGAGCAATGAGAACAAGAACAACATGAACGTCATTACACCCCCGGTATAGGGGTGTGTATAGGATTCGGTCGATGTGTTTGTTTGTTTGTTTGTGTGTTTGTGTTCGCATATAGATCTCAAGAATGAACGGACCGATCGTCACCAAACTTGGTGAACAGGTTCTATACATTCCTGAGACGGTCCTTACAAAAATTGGGACCAGTCAAACACACGGTTAGGGAGTTATTGGTGGATTAAGATTCTACAAGGACTTATAGAGGGACATATTAATGGTCAAAGGGAAATAACCTTCTCAGTTGGTGGCAGTGAGAATGGTAAGGACGGGGGTGTTTTTCCTACCTCGGAGGAATTTCTTGTTTAACTTTGTATCCTAAATAACATGGCGACACGCTGGAAGAACAAGTAAAAGAATATGATCAAAGTCTCTGGAAATCCGAGTAATAAACACCTTTCCTGGTCGTCTTTTGCTGGCCGATAATGAGGTGTCAGTTTTTCATTATCGACCATTTAGCGGGGTTTCCAGTTTTTGTCTCATCATGGACGCCTGATGCTGGACGTGTTGTTATTCAAGGGTCAAGGTCGCCTCTCTCTCTCTCTCCCTCTCTCTCTCTCTCTCTCTCTCTCTCTCTCTCTCTCTCTCTCTCTCATATATATATAAAACGATTAGTATTCGCATAAAGCCTTCAATGTGCACATATTCCTATGGTTTTTGTTTTCTGCCTTTTCTCTCTCTTTTTCTACGTGAATGTCCGTGTAAATATGTGATTAGAGAAGTCCCTCTCTGGGCGAGGGGTGGTTGAAAAAAGTCTGTTTGTACAACCCTCGTAAAATAAAATTTGATTCGATTCGATCTCTCTCGCCTTTACGGTCAACATCATTGGTGTCAAATCCCTCGAGCTCCTTCACAACACCACCCCCCCCCCCCCCACTCGCTGGCCTTACTTTCCTCTCATCCCCACCCTTGTATTAATTTCTTTCTGTTTCAACCCCAGTCCTGACCCATTCCACGCTTTTACATTTCCGCCTACCCCCACCCCCCTCCACTATCTGTCTTTCCGAGTTTTCACAGTCGAAACCATTCTGTCTTCTCAACGGACAGATTGGATACTTTTTGCTTAGGTCATTGTGAACCACGACTCTCTCTACACCCTACACCCTGTCCACAATTACTCCACTTCTCACAAACCACCCCACCCACATCCCCTTTTGTCCCCCCCCCCCCCCCCCCCCACCTTCCAGCCTCCGCACGCGCGTGCGCTGGTGCAGGCGTGTGCCGTCGTGCATTCTTTGATAGCAACAGAAGTTTCAAGGCCACTCTTGTTGTTGGCGGGAATTCGTGGCAGGACGAGTTCATTGATGGATGGAGGGTGGTGGTGTTGGGCGGGGGGGGGGGGGGGGGGGGGGTGGGGGTGGGGGTGGGGGGGAGGGGATTCAGTGCGCGTGGCTGTGACAGATTCAAGGAATGCATCTTTTCAGGGTCATGAGAAAACTGCTAACCGTAGGGACTGTGAGTACGCGCGCAAGTTGTATGAGCCGAACCAGTAATTCGTGCGCGGAAGTTACAACCCGATATTGCGCGGAGCATACATGTATTTTACAAGCGCGGAATTTACATATGCGCGGAAATTACCGGCTGCGAGAAAACTCAAGGCCTGAGGGGTCGTTTGGAATTGAGAGCGTGACCGATTTTTCAATGAGGGTCACGCTTTTCGGTGCAAGGCTTGATGCTTTTGGCTGTCTCGCTTGTCACGGTGTTAATTCTTTGTTTCTTTATATCTCTCCAAGTTTCCCTCGTGTTTATGTTTTCTTTGTTTACAAACCTATTTGGATATTTCAAGCGCAATCAAGCATCACTTGTCCATGCATTGTTCTTTCTTGTGTGGACAATACAGTATGTTATGTCTTATCCAGACATGATAACTGATCCAATGCCTTCTTTCTGTCCGGCCGAAGCCTAGATTGGAGCAGGTCTTCCATTCTCAACGGTACTTTCACGGTCGTTCCTGTGCAGTTCCACAGTATTACTCCTGGGGTAATGTCAACGTGCATAACAATGGCAAAAGAACATTGAGCGAGTTTTAGCGTCAACTAAGGTGACTCGAGTCGAACCGGAGGTCGCAAAAACTCGGTCCGGTACGACTGGAGTGACGTCACCGGTTAACCAACTTTCAACCTTGCTTCCTGCGTAGGGTCTCTCCAGTTCCAAGATGGCTGCCAAGGCGAGGTGAGAAACTTCTGCAAATATTTTTTGACAAAGTTACGGATTGTGAGAAGACATTTGTTGTAAATCACTTAGCCTTTCAAAAATTAAGGATACTGGGTTGGATACTGTCTTGGTTTTAATGCATTTTATTTTAGCAGTGATGTTTATTTTGGGAAGAAATGAGGTCAACAGGAGTTTGGGTGCGATTTCGGCTCAAATGTACTTTAGCGCCCTGAACTTTTACCCGGCTGTTTTGCGCTCGATTTTCACGCTCACTTCTTCATTGACGTTCGAATCGATAGTTCGATGTTTTGGCATTACATTCACATCAACAATAAAACAGTACTGCTTGTTCATCATCGTCGTCCATCAACTCTCCACAACAGTAAATCCGTAACGCGCTTGTCGCCATCTTGTTGCAAGGGACGCGACTGGACACAACCCAACAGCGTTTCCGCGAAGAAAAAAACCAGACATGCGCAGTGACCCTACCGTAGCTCAACCCTGTTCCTCGCGAAAACTCGCTCATTATCACGAGGCCAGCTCGACCATTGTGCTTTCAGTTTGTCCTCTGGGACATTATGTGCTGTTCTGAACATTGCACGTGCTGGTCGAGACTGAAACAACTTCACAGCATGTGACCAACTGAACTTGGCAATAAAAAGATATGAAAAATGGAGCTTTCAGAGCTTTATTTTCTGCCGTCACAGTGATGGCTTTGCTCAAAAGAGTCCAAGACTATACGTGATCTTGTGATAAATTCGAAATACCCAACGAGAGGAGAACCTCTGTTGTGGTGCACAAACAAATCAGCAAGGACGAATCCAATACACTTTCAGATGTAACCATTGTCTTAAAATGCAGCCGCAAGGACCCTTCTCATGCTGATCGATGCGTATCATGTTGATGTCTGGACTACAACACGAAGCAGACATTTTAGACAACCGTCAACGCTTTCAAAACTTATGTAGGTTGCATGTTCATCAAGTAGAGTAATAATAATAATAATAATAATAATAATAATAATAATAATAATAATAATACGAGAATTTATAACGCGCACATAACTCACCACAAGGTATCACAATTTCCACATAAACAGGCGAAGTTACATTGATATTCCACAACAGATACGCAGCATGAACGGACCAACAACGGTGACATAGACCTTTCATATTCGTTGGTGACGTATATGTTATCAACACTGCTTCCGGCTACATTGTGACCGTTCGGTTAGGTGGCCTTGGGTGGCCTTGATTCATGCTCAAGCGCAAGAGAAAAATGACATCTTTGATTTTGGGGGACAAAATGAGTTTTCACTGTCATGCAATAGAGCAAAGGATGTTGTGGAGTTACATGCAAAAAGACCCAGATTCATTCTAACCTTTTTACTTTAAAAAAAAAAGTCAAGCTTCTGAAGGCACTGATGAGACCAAGAACTCGGGTGTCTTGTAATTAAACTCGATCAGAAGGTACGGGATTTGCTGACTCTGTGCATCCTGAACTCAGGTCAAAATGAGTTCGGCTCATTCTCTCCCTGACAGGATGCCTTGAGTTTCAAGGAAACCGATTTTTTTTATTTTTTTTTTTTTTTTTTTATATTTAGAGTTTTTTGTAATGTTTTATTGATATAAGCAGATTCGCGATCGTCGATAATGATTTTTCATGGTGTTTTGTAATTTTTAAATTACAAAGGAATTGATATGTAAGACAGTTTCAAGCGAGCTATTTTTCGCGGCTGTATTAACTGTGCAAACAACTCTAAATATGGCAAAAGTATCACGTGATAATCAACCGTTTGGTTTCGGCGTTCACTGGAGCAGACGATTTTTTCTGTAACCAGTTGACAGTGATGAAACCATATATTACGGTCTCCTTCCGGCAGCAGTCCCAAAAATTCGACTTGTTTTGACCTTAGAACGATGTCTTTATCATAACTGTGAAGAACAGAACGGAGATCACTGTCGAAGTCGGCCAATCTGCAATCATTATCGTCTCGCGAACACTGATCTCAAATTTAGATCAGTGCTCGCGAAAACCGATATGGGAGATAACTCTGTATTTTTGTTTTGATAGATTCGCGTAGGACTGTAGCGTCTGGTCAGGGAGAGAATGAGCCGAACTCATTTTGACCTGAGTTCAGGATGTTGCACAATGAAATAGCGTTGCAATCGAAATAACTTGTTTAATTGTGTAATTTCGCAAATCCATTTGGTATGTGAATATAGATATTAGACCTTGTAGAGACCAAAAAGCTCAAATTGTTAAAACCAGCCAGTCTTCACCTGCTGACGGTTTTTAGTACGTAACTCGAAATTGTGTTGTTCGACTTATGTAACCTTTTCCCAAACATTGTCGCATAATATTATATAATCACGATTAACTTGACACAGTGACAACTGCGGAAAGTCAAATGCGAAAAAAAATCATGGCTTAGGTTGAGCCGGGGTTAAAAGAAAATGGCAATAATAGGTTATGTTTTTGTCAGGGACAAAGGGGCAGCGGGCAGCTGGGCAAACAATAGATGCATTCTTGCCCATTATCCAATCACTGAAGGTCAACTCTTCCTCTCCCCCCACCCTCACCCCTCCTATCACCACGCACACGCATCCTGGAGCCGATGGGGTCTATGTCGACCAAAAGAGTGGGATTCCCTGTAGGTGGACTACCTGCAGGGGGATTCCCTGTATACAATGTGAAGTTCCTGTGAGGAAGTAGGATACCGCTCGATCTCGTGCCAAGCGCGTGACTGCCGTAAAACGATTTGAGTTACCTTAGCGTTACTTCCTCTTCCACAATGGCGGTTCCACCGGAAAATCTGTTAGAATTCCTGAATTCGCGTGCAGTATGTCGTTATTACGAGTAATTTATTTTAGCTGCGTTTTCTTCCATTTAGTTATCGATTTAACTTTTCTTAAATCAAAATTGCAAACCATACTCGAATGTTTTAAGAAATACCCAAAAATATCGAAAATCATCAAATTCTACCGATGTCGTTAAGCATCACGTGACTTTCAGCGAGATCGGCAAAACGCTTACAGGAACTCCCACCTGTGGGATTCCCTGTATACAGGAAATCCCCCTACAGGAAGTCCGCTCTTTTGGTCGACATAGACCCCATCAGCCATACTGGACGTCACACGCAAGTCAGACTTCTCCTTGTCCTCGTCGTGATTTGGCTTTTTTGGAGGGGGAGGGGGAGAGGGAGATGGGGTAGGGAGGGGGTCGGGGGATTGGGTAGGGAGGGAGGGGAGCGTGCAGGGGATCAACAAAATCCTGACAGGAACGCGGAAACTTGGTTTTCCGAGACAGGTACACTGCTGCCCAGACAGCCGAGCCGGGCTGACAACAGTGAAAGAGGCAGTTACCATGACTTTCATTCTGTGGCTCGAGCCGCTTTTTCCGCGAGGCGCTCAATACACAAACAAGCAAACAAACAGAGACTAAAAAACCATTTCGAAATATTGTCAGAAAAGTATTATTCCCCAACGTGGGCAAGGTCGTTCCAATGGAATTGACCGTCTTTGCAACGTTTCTGGCGTATTACTGCCTCGTTTCTCACGTAAACTTGGGAGATATGTTCTCCCTTTCACCCTGTGTCTGCCGTGTCTGGGTTTTGCAGCCAGGACAGTGAAGATAAAAAGGGAACATTTTCTCTGCTCGTGCGGTGGCAGCAAGCAGGATGTCTCTGAACTGCGCATGCTTTATAAAGGCACACGCGAAAACAGTTTCGGCTCACCATACCAGACCTTGCTTGACTTTTACATGGGATAAGACATTCACTCCACTTGGATATAATTATGGCAAAAATCAGCATCCTGGGTGCTGTATGTGCACGGTTGGAATTGTTTTACGAATACATTTTGTCAATGCCACTTTTGGCATAAACCAGATCAAAAGTTAGGGTATATACAGGACAAAAATAATATGTTACTTTATTCACATTAGCAAATATTCGCATTAGGCTGTTCGCCGGGTCTGATACGGATCAGAAGCAGTCTTTGGGGACAAGGGCCTCTTTAAACCCGAGTCCTCTAAGGTGAAAACATCACCACCCTGCGGTCTGTGTTTCCTGTTGGTGAAGCCAGCCCTATCTATACCTTGGCTATTGGCCATGTCAGTACTGAGACCTCCGGTTTAAAAGACAAGGAAAATAATGTACCCCTCTGTCCAACAACACAATCCCTCTATAATGAACCCCTCTGTCCAACACAACCCCTCTATAATGAACCCCTCTGTCCAACACAATCCCTCTATAATGAACCCCTCGGTCCAACACAACCCCTCTATAATGAACCCCTCTGTCCAACACAACCCCTCTATAATGTACCCCTCTGTCCAACACAACCCCTCTATAATGAACCCCTCTGTCCAACACAAGCCCTCTATAATGAACCCCTCTGTCCAACACAATCCCTCTATAATGTACCCCTCTGTCCAACACAACCCCTCTATAATGAACCCCTCTGTCCAACATAACCCCTCTATAATGAACCCCTCTGTCCAACACAACCCCTCTATAATGAACCCCTCTGTCCAACACAACCCCTCTATAATGAACCCCTCGGTCCAACACAACCCCTCTATAATGAACCCCTCTGTCCAACACAACCCCTCTATAATGAACCCCTCTGTCCAACACAACCCCTCTATAATGAACCCCTCTGTCCAACACAATCCCTCTATAATGAACCCATCTGTCCAACACAACCCCTCTATAATGTACCCCTCTGTCCAACACAATCCCTCTGTAATGAACCCCTCTGTCCAACACAACCCCTCTATAATTAACCCCTCGGTCCAACACAACCCCTCTATAATGAACCCCTCGGTCCAACACAACCCCTCTGTAATGAACCCCTCTGTCCAACACAACCCCTCTATAATTAACCCCTCGGTCCAACACAACCCCTCTATAATGAACCCCTCTGTCCAACACGACCCCTCTATAATGAACCCCTCGGTCCAACACAACCCCTCTATAATGAACCCCTCTGTCCAACACAACCCCTCTATAATGAACCCCTCTGTCCAACACTAATCCCTCTATAATGAACCCCTCTGTCCAACACAACCCCTCTATAATGAACCCCTCTGTCCAACACAACCCCTCTATAATGTACCCCTCTGTCCAACACAACCCCTCTAAAATGAACCCCTCTGTCCAACACAACCCCTCTATAATGAACCCCTCGGTCCAACACAATCCCTCTATAATGAACCCCTCTGTCCAACACAACCCCTCTATAATGAACCCCTCTGTCCAACACAACCCCTCTATAATGAACCCATCTGTCCAACACAACCCCTCTATAATTTACTCCTCTGTCCAACACAATCCCTCTATAATGAACCCCTCTGTCCAACACAACCCCTCTATAATGAACCCCTCTGTCCAACACAACCCCTCTGTAATGAACCCCTCTGTCCAACACAATCCCTCTATAATGTACCCCTCTGTCCAACACAATCCCTCTATAATGAACCCCTCTGTCCAACACAACCCCTCTATAATGAACCCCTCTGTCCAACACAACCCCTCTATAATGAACCCCTCTGTCCAACACAACCCCTCTATAATGTACCCCTCTGTCCAACACAACCCCTCTATAATGAACCCCTCTGTCCAACACAACCCCTCTATAATGAACCCCTCTGTCCAACACAATCCCTCTATAATGAACCCCTCGGTCCAACACAACCCCTCTATAATGAACCCCTCTGTCCAACACAACCCCTCTATAATGAACCCCTCTGTCCAACACAATCCCTCTATAATGTACCCATCTGTCCAACACAATCCCTCTGTAATGAACCCCTCTGTCCAACACAACCCCTCTATAATTAACCCCTCGGTCCAACACAACCCCTCTATAATGAACCCCTCTGTCCAACACAACCCCTCTATAATGAACCCCTCTGTCCAACACAATCCCTCTATAATGTACCCATCTGTCCAACACAATCCCTCTATAATGTACCCCTCTGTCCAACACAACCCCTCTATAATGAACCCCTCTGTCCAACACAACCCCTCTATAATGAACCCCTCGGTCCAACACAACCCCTCTATAATGAACCCATCGGTCCAACACAACCCCTCTATAATGAACCCCTCTGTCCAACAACACAATCCCTCTATAATGAACCCCTCTGTCCAACACAACCCTTCTATAATGAACCCCTCTGTCCAACACAACCCCTCTATAATGAACCCCTCGGTCCAACACAACCCCTCTCTAAAGCTTTCTGAGAGCTGGAAGAGCTCACGTGCGAGAGTGAGAGTTTTTTTGAAGAGACGGTTGATTAAATATACATAGATATCAAAATTGTTGCCTGAGTCAAAAAACCAACAACAAACCCAGACAAACAAGCTTATAAAACACACACACTCACACACACATACACACACACACACACCGGACCGGGTAAAAGAATGTTTGACCAAAATGTCAATGAATTTGTGAAAAAATGCGGCCACTACAGTTCCGCCTCAACTTCCATAAATTTCACCCAACACCACCACCACCATCGACGAAGTTTATCGCCATCGCCAGATCTCATCCTGTTAGTTTCTGATCTCGTCTCTAATACCATTATTCCCAGACTTTACTATCAATGATTCGCGATATACCCCCGTCCTCCGCTAAAAATAAGTTTCAAAAATTCCACTCGGCACCGAACGCAGCCTGCCTGTACATTTTTTTTGTATGTGTCCAAGTACAAGGGTGGTGGTATTCCATGTACAAGCCTGGGCAGGTCTGTGGTGGAAAACATGATCGTTATCGCGAAAAAAGGTGCCTTCAAGATTAATATTGTATAAGTAACATCGGTATTAGCCGCGACCTTCTTGGTATTGAAGGCGCAAAGCAGTACAGCAGAGTCCATCGCCGACCCAACCCCCCCCCCCAAAAAAAAAAAATTGGCCTTGAAGACTTCCTTCATGTCCTGACAGTTTAAGTACTCGACGCGGACAGAAAGAATTAAACTTATTTTGCTGAATAACCTCGAGCATTGTGATTTTTGAAAAGCCGAAAGCAGTACCGCAAAACCAATTAAGACAAGTTACTGACCTTGAAGTCTCGCGACACGGACATAAAACACCCCACTTATTTGACTCAATCTGAATGACCTTGAGTATCGTGACATTTTAAAGAGCTGAAAGCAATGCTGCGAAACCTATGAAAAAAAACCTATTGACCTTGAAGTCTCAGCGGAGATTTAGTGGTGCTCATCTCCCCACAGTCTGGCACTCGTTATGGCCAGAAAAAAGTTCAACTCACCCCTAAGTGACTTTGGGAATCATTAAAATGTGTGTGCGTATGGCGGAAACAGCTAATTTATGGACAAACATGTGCGTCAGCTGTCAAAGCTTGAATGAAGTCTCTGATTTAACCTTGAACATCATTCGACCTCTTGCATTGAAATGTTTTGTAGTTGTATAATATGCCCTTGGTTAAAAAAAAAAAAAAGGACCCAAGTATTTGCTATGAAATGTTATGCTAAACCGGCCCTGGCGGACTCCAAGGCAGATGATTGCAATGATAACCACTGAGCCTCCTTTAGATGGTGGTGGTGGGGTGGTCCTTTTTTTAGCGGCTGGGGAGGGGTGGGTGGGGGGTGGAGGGGGGGGGGGATGTTTAGGGGCGTTTTTGTGATGAGAGAAAAAAATGGACTGACCTTGAAATGACAGATTAACAAGAAAAAAAGTCTGCCATTCTTTTTTCATTTCATTTTTCATTTTTCATTTATTTATTGTCCCATCGCTGGGAAATTCGGGTCGCTTCCTCCCAGTGGAAAGCTAGCAGCAACGGGGTTGCGCTACCCAGGTGTCTGCGTGTTTAGGTGTATTCAGCCACCTGCACTTATGGCAGAATGACCAAGGTATTTTACGTGCCACTGTGGTGACACGGGGGGAGCGACATGGATACCGTCTCTGAGAGTGCACATAAAGTTGACCCGTGTCCGTCCCGGCCCGAATTCGAACCAACGAACGACCTTACGATCACAAGTCCAGTGCTCTACCAACTGAGCTACCGGAGCCCCTGCGTTTTTCCGTTCTGATACACTATACTGTCTAAACCAAAAATGGAATGACCGTAATAGACGGAGTCTGTGACACTTTTAAGACCAGTGTGGTTGACAGTTTAAGGTTAAAGTGCAAACGTTTTTGTTTGTTTCCAGAATATGTTTCATACCTCTCTATCCATCAAACCGTGAAATTATTTGTTTGCATTTAACATAAATGAGCGCTGGAAATAAAACTATTCTCTAAAAGCGATTTTTCAGGATCCACAATTTAACATGGAGAATATGGCTTGACATAATGACGATTTTCTGCAATGAATATGATGTTGTTCTTATTTTGTGTCGATAGCAACGCTTTAAAAAGAGGAGGATTAGCGGTTTAAATATTATAGCATTAATTCTGTATAAGAACTAGAGATCGCGAGGCAGGTATTTGTCAGCAAATACAAGTCAGTCGCGCAAAAAGCGGTAACTTTCCTACAACTACTATGCACACTGAGCGTGATAATACAAAACTGTTCTGTTACTTGAAATACGTTAAACCAGTACGGATTTGAGCAGACACCGTACTAATTTCCAAATTATAAAAAAAATTACTGCCACCTCTGTATATGTAAAGACGAAAAGAACAAAAAAGATACCAAGAACATAACACAGCTAGGGCATGCATGCATCTGTGTAATATATCACAAGACCAAATTACTATTTCATTCTCGAAATACCAATTTGAATTTTGCGCCTGTTCCAGCAAGAGAACTAACCACTTTAACGAGAGTTGTTGATCGACCTCACTATGATTATATATATATTGACTGCAATCTCGGAGCCAGCGGATCGGTAGAGCCGTCAACAGACCCAGCCAAGCTAAACACACCAGCATCTCATGGGACTCTCCAAGGCTCTTCAGGGACCAGCAGGGAGACATCTACCAGGCCACCGGTCTGTCTTTCAGCAAAACAGCGGCCTGCCGTTCCCCGAATAACAATTAACTGCAAAGTCCCATCATCCCCACGTCAAATCACCCACCGTACCCACCAAGGCCACTGCGACACAGAAGGGGTCTCGTTTGATACAAATCGGGTGCAGTTTATTGTGAAATTTTTCGGTCTCTCTCCTGGTACCAGAAAAGTCCTCGGCCGGTGCATTTTATAGTTGAACTGATTCGTTTTGCTTTGTTGATTGAAATGTACATCTTGGGTTCTATTGGCCTTTATGGGGGATGTTTTGTTGATTCGGTATGATGATATTTGAGAAGAAAGGGCACACTCTCTTCAGTGTTCGTGCAGTGTGCGAGACTGTCGTAAAATGCCGATTTTAACTTCAAAGGCTTAGTTTGAAGAAAACCAACAGGGACATGATCAAATGAAGACTTAACTTAATTTCAAGGCAGAGTGTTGAAAATTGATTGAGCAGGTGACACAAAGTGATACGACTGAGTCAGTGATGGTCAACTGGTCAATGACATGAGTGTGTCGTATACCGCGCACAACCACATTGGTAGCAAAGCCATACACTGAAACTGCACCCCCGGTATAGGGGTGTGTATAGGATTCGGTCGATGTGTTTGTTTGTTTGTTTGTTTGTGTGTTTGTGTGTTTGTGTTCGCATATAGATCTCAAGAATGAACGGACCTGGTGAACAGGTTCTATACATTCCTGAGACGGTCCTTACAAAAATTGGGACCAGTCAAACACACGGTTAGGGAGTTATTGGTGGATTAAGATTCTACAAGGACTTATAGAGGGACATATTAATGGTCAAAGGGAAATAACCTTCTCAGTTGGTGGCAGTGAGAATGGTTATTTCCCTTTGACCAACGGGGGTGTTTTTCCTACCTCGGAGGAATTTCTTGTTTAAATGAATATCATGGTATCGCCTGTGCGTGTAAGATTTCGTGACTGCCTGAATAAATGGTTTTATAACCTAACAAAAGATGGTGAGCGCACGCACACACACACACACACACACACACACACAAACACACACAAACGCACGCACACACGCACACTGACATACACACACACACGCACGCACGCGCGCACACACACACACACACACACACACACACCGGCACACACACTCGCACACACACACACACACACACACACACACACACCTACATTTGACATTCAAGCTGCCACGTGATCTACAACGATATGGAAGAATGCCACCATGTAATGCACGTGACTCAGTATACGTACGTAGGTCTACGCTTGTCTTGGTTGTACAAGCAAAAACGCATCCATGAAATATATCTCCACCAAAAGCACGTACCCAAAGTAGAGCAGTCTAAGTCGATCAAAGGTGGGTGCACTTCCTGCAGGCGTTTTTTCTGTATAGGGAATGCACCCGGGGACATTTCCTGTAGTGTTTCGCCGATCATGCCGAAAGTCAAGTCCTTTTTCGTATTTTTCGATTTAGTGTTTCAATTTTTATTGAAAAAGTGAGAAAATCCATCGAGTCCTCCTCGGAAATGCATTTTGGATGCCCGTAAAGGAGGTCAACGCTGAAGGGAATAACGCGCTTGGCGCGATATTGAGCGGTACCGTACTTTCCTACAGGAATTGCACATACAGCAAAGACACCCACAGGAAGTGCTCCTTCAGGGAATGCACCCACTTTCGGTCGACTAAGACTGACCACTTCTGCCGAAGTAGACCCTTTCTGCTGCGACGACCTTGACTATCTCTCGGGACCCTGTATCAAAACAAGCATGGGTTGATGGAAGGGCCACTGGGTCGGGATTTCACACTGATCTGACCCTCAGCTGACTCCACTTCTACCCCCCACCTCCCCCTTACAAACTCCCCCTCTCCCATTCCTCATGCCCCCTTCACCCCCCCCCCCCACCAACCCCCGCCCCCCCCCCCACCACCCCTGTCCTCTTCTCCTCCCTTCCTTCTTTCACTCCGCGTGTCATCTTAGAAGATGAAAAAAAGAAAGGACGGAAGAGTATAAGATGTTCGGACGCTATGGGGTTGACACCTGTATGAATCTGTCTCGTGGATAATTACAAGAGCCTCGACAGAGCTGGATCGGAGCAGGTAGGAACTCGTAAAAGAAAAGAGAAAAGGAGAGAATGAAGTCAAAGTTCTTCTACTGGATATTTGATGGAGTCTAAAGCCTAGGTCCCACTATCACGAATATTTTGGCGAACCACGAGTTACTGTGATTTTGCCACAAAGATGTTTGCCACGAATGACTGCGAAAAATCGGCCGAACAAGAACGAAGAAATACGAACCACAACGGCCTCGAAGATTTTTCTCCACGAATCCCACATTTGTGTAGTTCGCCGTCAAAAATCGTCACAGTGGGACAGACTGTCCAAGACTGAGATCGTGGAGAATTGTATACGAATCACAACGGAGAGCGGCGATAGCCAGAACGACACAGTACGACGCACAACGAACAACTGACAAGGAATTACAACGAATACACAACGACATACAACGATTGTCATCAATTCGTTGCGGCACTACGACTGTTTTGAACATTTCACGATCTCTGCCGATCTCTGCGATGCACAGCGATGTTTTTGCCGAACAAGAACGAAGTTATACGAACCATAACAGCCTCGGCGATTTTCTCCACGAATCCCGAATCGTTGTAGTTCGCCGTCAAAATTTGTCACAGTGGGACCTGGGCTTAAGGCATATAACGTTATTAGGGCGACGACAAGAAAGAGAGAGGGAGAGAGAAAGGTGGGTGGGTGGGTGTGACCCGGGTACGAATGGTGGGGGGGTGGGGGGTGGGATGAAGGGTGGTGTGTGTGTGTGTGTGTGTGTATTTAGAAGTGTTCGATTACTATCACACCACACAAATTCCGCAAAGCGATTTGGATGGAGTGAGAGAGAAGGAATGGTATAGAACAAAGGGTAGAGATTGGAAACTGTGGATTGCTAGGAGGGAGGGGGTTGTTAGGGGGGGGGGGGGGCGGCGGGGGTTGAGTTGTTCTTGACGGTAGTGGTGGTGGTGGTGGTGTGGGGGGGGGGGGGTAGGGGTGGTGACGACGATGGCGACAGAAAACAAAACGATAGGAGGCCAAGGGCACATGGCCACAAAATGCAGAGCGAGTTTCTCCGTCGCTGAAGTAGTGACCTTGACTCGGCCACTCTTTGTGTTTTCGATGCAGCGTGTGGCGGCGCTGTCGATTTCTCCCGCCCTGTGACACTTGTCAGTCGTGTGGAACAGCCGGTGTTTTTGCCAGTCAATACTCAACAGCACCTTGCATTGAATGCCATTTGAGATTAGAGACTCAGAAAGAGCAATAGAGAGAGAGAGAGAGAGAGAGAGAGAGAGAGAGAGAGAGAGAGAGAGAGACAGACAGACAGACAGACACAGACAGAGAGACACAGACAGACAGACATATAAACACAGACAGAGACAGAGATACAGAGAGACACAGACAGAGATACACAGACAGAGATACACAGACAGAGAGAGAGAGAGAGAGAGAGAGAGAGAGAGAGAGAGAGACTGAGAGAGAGAGAGAGAGACTGAGAGAGAGAGAGAGAGAGAGAGAGAGAGACAGACAGTGAGAGTGAGAGAGAGAACAAGAACAAGAACAATTCTTTATTTAACAAGGGTAATAGAGTAAGCAGTGATCTGCTTTTTTGCATCTGGCCCTCGCCCTAAAGAGCGGGGACTAGTCTAAAATTGCTAAAGAATAAGCAAGTAAAGAAAACTACTGCTACATGATTATAATAAAATGAAAGGAAGATTATATCATCAATTTACATACAATACATTGCTTAAATGAAAAATGTAAGTTCATTTGACATGAGTTAAGAATTATAGAGTAGATTGCACTGACGCAACAAAGCTGTAAATGCATATGCCCATTGACATACACTGCATTCGAAAAAATCAGTGTATATAAAAATAATAATACATTGTTAAAAAGCACCGGTTGTTGGTTTTAACAACCATTCTAGCGACAACAGATGTTTATTTAGACTTCATGAGATAAGACGTATATCTGGTCTTAAAAACGTTTGTGCTGCTAGTTTGCCGTAGGATTGTCGGAAGAGTGTTTCAGAGACTGCTACCTGAATAGACTAAACTAGATTTGAATAAGTCAATCCTAGGCAGAGGCATGTTCAGTCTCATCAGTTGGCGTGAAGTTTTTAACGTGAATTTGGAAAATATGGTTTGAGGTACACATCCATGAATAATTTTATGCATAAGGGTACCTTTATTATAACTTAGCCTTGCCTTCAGAGGAAGAATGCCTAAATTCATGTAACTCAGATAGGGTTGTTTTCTTTAAATAAGACTACTTTAAGCGCTCGTTTATGTAATTTAATTAGTGGTTTGAATGAATTTTCACTTGCCGAGTCCCACAAGGTAGACGCGTAATCAATAACAGACTGAATAATTATGAGCATTAAAGAATAATTTCCTGGTTTCCAAATTCAGAAAGTGCTTGATTCTAGATAATAGATAAACCTTCTTGGGCACTTGTTTAGACAGTTGTTCGATGTGGTGTGACCAAGACAGGTTGTTATCAATGGTCACTCCCAAAACTTTATGATGGTCGACTTTTTCAACAAGTTTATCATTAACCGTTAGATCGTGAAATATTGAGGTTATGTTCTGGCGTTTTTGCCTAGTCGTTATTATCATGTTTTTTGTTTTTTGGGGGTTGAGGGACATGTGATTTAGCTCAGTCCATTCACTCAACTGGTTTAAACTTTCTTGCAGTGTTTCTGATAAACGACTTAAATTGGTGTTACTAGAATGTATGGTTGTGTCATCTGCAAAAAGTTCACATAAATTCTCAATGTGAAGGGGAAGGTCATTTATGTATATAGAGAAGAGGAGAGGGCCTAAAACTGACCCTTGTTGTACGCCATATCGTACATCCTGCATACTTGGTTTCAGCGTGTTTATTCAATTTCTCATACACACGTTTCAAACAATAACAACATTTAGAACGTTAACAAGCAGATTGCTTATGGACACGTTCTTGAAATGATAATCAATACACATTCCGACAGCAAAACATGGCGAACAAGTGATAGCTTCAACACTTATCTTGATAATCTTTCATTATATTTTATACAAATAAGATGAAGAGAGAGACAGAGAGAGAGAGACAGAGAGAGAGAGAGAGAGAGAGAGAGAGAGAGAGAGAGAGAGAGAGAGAGAGAGAGAGAGAGAGAGAGAGAGAGAGAGAGAGAATGCCTGGCTGCATCAATTGCACAGTTAATATAATATCAGCCGAAGCGATTAGTTAACATAACATAGTCTTGTACAACAGAGAATATTTTCGTATTCAAAGATATAGTTAAATCAGTATGTGATGGGGTGGAAGGAAGAGGATAAGGTTTCATTGTAGCCTCTTGATGCAGTAGTTGGGTGAATGTAGTCACCTAGTAGAAGTAAACCCCGAAGTTCAGGAGTACACCATGTGGGTGCCTCTTTAGTGTCTTGCACTGAACGAACATCACTTGCTCTCGTAATGGACTTTCACTCACATGTAGAGAATGATAGACAAGAGTTCACTGGCACAGACCGACGAGTCACTTGATGCAACATGAAACTCTGGAAAACCATGTCTGTCGATTCACATTTCTCTTTATTTTCTATTCTTCTCTTCTCCTCACCAATCCAGCTCCCAGCCCGAAGACCGGGAGGCCACACCAATAGTACAATGCAATCTACATCAGTATGTCTCCATGATAACAAAGTACAAAACGAGTACGTCCTCTCTCTCCGAGATAGTTCTCCGTTCTCTCTCAAAATCTCAAATGCTATCATGTAAATGGGAATGGGTGGCGTCAAAAGCCACCAATCAAGAGTTAGCTAACAAAACTGACATCATTTCTCATTGGTCAGTAAAGACAAGGAAAGGGGGGGGGGGGTAAGAGACTAAAACTTCCAAGCTACCTGGCATCTTCTATGATCTACCCTGTCAAAAGAAATGACACCCACTTGACAAAATGATACCCAGACAGGCTGTCGGCACATTGCATAACGACCACCTGGGGCCCAAGGTACCCCGGCGTCTCTCTCTGGGAGGGCGGCTTGACGTCAAAGGAAAACATCGGTGGACACAGCCGACTGAGCGAGTTTACGACCGCCAGGTGTCAGAGCATATACAAATTTTAACTTAGAACAGACAGGAATGACATAAAATCATTATAACGAATTAGTAGCCAGTTTAGCACTTGGCTACAAGTATTTCCAAAACAAGAGTGTTTTGCAGTCTAGAACGTGTGTTGGTAGACTATTGAATGAAATGGTTCTATGTTCTTTAAATTTTGGACAGTGTAAC
>NC_090247.1:28264358-28268669 GCF_037325665.1 Littorina saxatilis
CCATTTGAACGCTCACCAAACGGGAACATCCCAGGTGCCCTACGTAAAGAGCGAGCAATTTTCAAAGAATTAATTTTGCGGATTGTGTCAGAGACAATCGGACCGTGGTGCGTTTTGGCGCAAGGCCTAACTTTTAAAATCTAAATAATAAATTGACAGCTTGTTACACAAACATTCTTAAATCATAAAAAAAATCTTTTTTCATCAAGACAAGATCAGTACAATTCGAAGTATTGAAAGTTTGAAAAAAGAAACGCCCGGTAGCAGGGTCACGCAAGGTCGTGGTTCTCGTAGCAGACGACGGTTTATGTCTATCGCCAGTTCCTCTGAACAGTCAAAAGCCATCGCGAGAGTTCTTGTGAACCACAGCCGTTTGTTTCGTGCATAGTCAGAGGTACATAATAACGTGCTATTGCAGATAAGCTCACAGCGAGTCGCATTCAAATTACTAACTGACGACTGCATTGTGAAAAAGGGAAACTGGATCACACGGGTTCACGATGGCTCAGGGGTAAGATAAACCACGCAAAAATAAATTCTTTGAAAATTGCTCGCTCTTTACGGAGGACACCTAGGATGTTCTCAAGCGGTGAGTGTTTAAATGAAAGGGTGTTTGTACTGTGTGTAAAAGCCTGACAGTATCTGTGATGCTTTACGGGAGGCTTACTGTGCCTTTAATTAGGACAGCGACAAACAAAACGCGTCCACCAATCCGCGCGCGGCACATCACCTTGCGCTTTATGACTAATGAATGCCGTGTTTGTCTCTGGTTAATGAGGCGAAACTAATCGAGTGCACTCTTTCATATTCCTTACATGTGTCTCCCCTCTTGCCACCAACATCTATTCTAAATTTTACACTTCTAAGCAGCCTCCCCCCTCCCCCCTCCTGTCCCCACTAAAACTACTCACGTTAACTAGGCCTAGTTCCCAGCCATATCATCCCTCCCTACTACCATTATTCCTTCAGCCCCCCCCCCCCCCCCCACCCACATCTCACAACCCTTTACACACAAAAAATAAACAAACAAAATCAAAAACTAAAAAAATCAACTGCGTTATATAACAGTGCAGTGTATTATTCAAAAAGACATTCAGGCTTCTGTTTCGGAGCATTCAGTTCTCTTTTTTTTTTAAATCTTAGGCCTACCTACGTCTTAATTCAGATTTATATTTGGGCTCGCTATACTGAAATAATGTTATTTTGACGTTTTCAAACAAAGATTTTGAAAGCGTTCTCTACATTTGAATAATACACTGGCATGATTGTTATTCCCATGTGAGTTTGTGTGTGTCAAGTTTATTTTAACATTGAAAGACATCGGGTAAATAAATGTGCCGTGAGTGTTACGCCGCATTTTAGTTTCTAAAGTTGCTGTCTGGCAGTTTCTTATAAACAAACCTTTGACAAACCGCTGACACTCATTTACACGCAGAAGTGTAGTGTAACATTTAGAAGTTACGTAAGAAATAGGTCCACATACACGTCCATATTAAAGGCAGAGTAAGCCTCCCGTAAACCATCACAGATACGGTCAGGCTTTTACACACAGTACAAACACCATTTCATTTAAACACTCACCAATTGAGAACATCCTAGGTGCCCTCCGTAAAGAGCGAACAATTTTCAAAGAATTTATTTTTGCGTGGTTTATCTTACCCCTGAGCCATCGTGAACCCGTGTGATCCAGTTTTCCCTTTTCACAATGCAGTCGTCATAGTTAGTCATTTGAATGCGACTCGACGTGAGCTTATCTACAATAGCACGTTTTTTTTATGCACGAAACAACGGCTGTGGTTCACAAGAACTCTAGCGATGGCTTTTGACTGTTGAGAGGAACGGCGATTTGCACTGATAAACCGGCCGTCGTCTGCTACGACCCTTGCGTGACCCTGCTTCCGGGCTTTTCTTTTTTTAAACTTTCACAACTTCCAATTGTTCTGATCTTGTCTTGATGAAAAACGAATTCTTTTATGATTAAAGAATGTTTGTGTAACAAGCTGTCAATTTATTATTTAGATTTTAAAAGTTAGGTCTAGCGCAAAAACGAGGCGCCGTTGTTGTTAACGGAACAAGTCTACGAAAATAAATTCTTTGAAAATGTCTCACGCTCGACAGAAAGCAGCCAGGATGTTCCCGTTCGGTGAGCGTTCAAATGGAAGTATGCTTGTACTGTATTTAGACGCTCGGGGAGCTCTGTGATGGTTTACGGGAGGCTTACTGTGCCTTTAAAATAAACCTCGATTTTGCCCTAAAAAACAACGGGAAACACGAATAACCACCATCCCCTTTACAGGAGTAAGAAAATCTTGGTTAATAACTTTGTCAAACTTTTTATTCAGAGGCATATTATGTTAGGATTTTTTTTCTCTCTTGTTTCTTACTCTGTGGCCCGGCCAGAATACCACAAAGGAAAATGTTGAAAATGGTATTGAGTATGCACATAAGTATGATGTATACGCTGCGAACGGTGAAAAGGTTTACAGCTGGTAGAAAAACTAACTCCCTCCACACCGCCCCCCCCCCTTCCCCAGCCCTCTTTTTTTTCTCCCACATAATTATATTAGTCTTCGTCCTCACTTTTTTCTTCAAAGGTTACTCGGTCTGTCACAGCCGGTGTTTGATGGCTTCGTTCCATCATAAACAGCCCTAGAATAGTAACAGCCCCACACAATACTGACACCTTTTTTGACCCATACATATTATACAATCTCCATCCTCAACACAAACTAGGCGAAGAAACAGCAAGAAATGAAGTTGATCAGAGATCAACAGGGTGCAATCATGTTGTTGAACTTGGTTTCCAGGGAGGTTATAGGTGTGTGTTGCGTGCAAAAACTGAATCCGCGCGCGCGCGTGTGTGTGTGTCACGGTGTGTGTGTGTGTGTTTATTGGAATTGTAAAGCGCTTGGAGCTGTGAATTCGGGACTTGCGCTATAGAAAAGTGATTTATTATTATTATTTTAAGTTTTTGAGACATCCCAGTGCACTAAGGGATTTATAGAGCAAATCGAGAAAATTCATTATTGAACGAAGCGCATAGCGCTGAGTTCAATAATTATTTTCGAGATTTGCTCTATAAATCCCTTAGTGCACTGGGATTGTTTCAATAACGATATTGTCAGTACTGCCAGAGAAAAAAGAAGATTCAAAACGCACATTTTGCTATGCGCATTTGAATAGGCATAACTGTGTGGTCAGGTCGTGTAAGATCTACTTTTGTGTGGGCTGTCTCAAGTGTGTCGTGCTTTCGTCACACGCATCTTAATTTCTGTTGGTAAATTCCAGTGTCGCGTTAAGCCAAAAAGTGATGATCTTTCATAGAGACCTCATTTGAACTCGGAGAAAGAACTGTGCTCTTAGTTATGTGTGATTCGAAACCTTCAGCTCGCTTCGACGGATTGACTGTGCAGAGTGGCGTCCCTTGAATTGACTTCAAGTACTGGTCGACGGGTAGCACATTTTCAAAATGAATGTGGTATGTTTCTCGTGATGTATCTGCACTCATCGGGGAGTCTGGTACTAAATATGGACGGTAAGAATGCTCTGAACCCTACACGTATCATATCCCCATCGTTTTTTCGTTCACATTTGCCCAACATGTTAATTTGCTGAGCGGGGTTTATGTCGTCTGCTAGGCTAGGGCAATCAAACCACTGCAGTCTCATTTCAAAAACAAAAATTGCTCGTCACGTTGCATTGAGTGTGCACGCATGAGGCAGGCTGGTAATAAGTCTTATATATGGTAAAAACGTTCTGAACCCAACACGTTTTCGATTCCGATTGTTGTTGCCTTGAAATAATAATTCGGAAACCATTCATTGACTGAACTGATGCAGTAGTATTTCAGTGTAGTCTGCTACGTATGACAAAGTCGATCGAGTCAGTCGACTTCCAAATGCTTGTCTAGCTGGTACGTTATCGGAATAACACTTGTGTTTTCTGTTAGCCGCTGGGAATTGTATACTAACTCATCATTTGGTAATGTGGATAATAAGCTACATGCCACTAACACGGCATATGAGAACTCAGAAGAATCTATGCAAGTCAAAAATGAGATGAGACACGGCGGCTTCTATTTTTAGATCAGTGGCACTGTGGCACGGGCACATGCAATCTGTCAGAAAAAAACACTTCTGCTTTAATTGAGCCGCAGGAAATGTATGGTCATTTGGTAGTGGAGAATATAAGCTACATGTCATTCATTAATTCTGAGGATGAGAGTACAGTCTCGCTTAGGCAAAAGGCGGAAGAATACGCTCTGTGGAAAAGTTAGCGCACTCCAAGAGTGCGCAAACAGTTTTAAGCGCA